>NC_048306.1:24168405-24253123 GCF_013100865.1 Trachemys scripta elegans | reverse complement strand
GGCACCTTTAAGACTAACAGAAGTATTGGGAGCATAAGCTTTTGTGGGTAAGAACCTCACTTCTTGCATCTGAAGAAGTGAGGTTCTTACCCACAAAAGCTTATGCTCCCAATACTTCTGTTAGTCTTAAAGGTGCCACAGGACCCTCAGTTGCTTTTTACTAGTTTACAGATTCTTTTCCCACAAAAAAGTGGAATGTCCTCCTAAATTACACTGGGACTCCAGGTCTAAAGCACCTGGGGAATTTCCCCATTACTGAGCAGGAGGACTGGAACAATTTGTATAGTGGGGGTGCTGAGAGCCATTGAACCAAACTGTAAACCCTTTCTATAATGGAAACTGCTTCAAGCCAGGGGGTGCAGGAGCACCCCTAGTTCCACCACCTATATTACTGGTATCCTTTCAAACATGACCCAGGACTTTACTTATTTTTATGGAAATGGTAAAAGCAAACCAAAATAAAAGCACTTACCCCTATGCTGTAGATGTCCTTGACATGATTAGAATACACATCACAAAAATGCCCTAAATGCAGCAGTATAGTTTAGTATAACACACCACCAGTGTGCCCGGCAACTTACAAACTCAAATCATGTTTTGATCTGATCACTGCAGCTGACTGTGCATGAGCTCTGGGGGTTTTACTCAAGGTTTACAGCAGGGTAATTCAAACAAACCTAATGGGGGAGGAGGGATAGCTCAGTGGTTTGAGCATTGGCCAACTAAACCTAGGGTTGTGAGTTGAATCCTTGAGGGTACCACTTACGGATCTGGGGCAAAATCAGAACTTGGTCCTGCTAGTGAAGGCAGGGGGCTGGACTCAATGACCTTTCAGGGTCCCTTCCAGTTCTATGAGATAGGTATATCTCCATATTAACTGGATACTTTGAACACCACTCCCAGCAGAAAACAACCACCCTGTTCTGTTTTATCTATTTCATATCTCACAACTGCTCCCCTCTATAAATATATTTTCATGATCAGTTTGAAGTCAAGTACAAAGAAAGGTAATGGCACTTTAAGTACCTGTTACAATGACCTGCTCTTTGATCTCATCTCTGGGCAATAGTTGAGTGCCTATCCCAACTGAAGAAGCATTATAGGTGAGGGAAGGAGAGAGACACTATGCACTGTATATGCTGGACCAAATTTGTCACTGGCTTAACTCATTTGACAGCACTGGAGTTAGGCAAGCCATGAATGTGAAGCGAACTCGTAAGATAAGTGGGGTCAGTAGTCAGCTTTCTGAAAGTGAATCTGGTGCTGGTTGAAAGGTGCCGGAATGACAGCCTCTGCTTAGCTACAGAATAGACACTGCCAGCTTCTCCCACGGTGCAGCACCAATGTGTTTGCATGCCCTGCCCTGGAGGGCCCACCTCTAGTGGTGAAAGGGGAGTTCAGGCTCCCATTCATTCCTAGGCCCAAAGCTGAGTCTGTCAAGGGGACCAATTGGAGTCACTTGTAGGGTTACCATTCGTCTGGATTCCCCCGGACATGTCCGGCTTTTTGAGCTAAAAATAGCGTCCGGGGGGAATTTGTAAATGTCCGGACTTCCCCCCCCCCCCCCCCCCCCGATGCAGAGCGCGCGCGGCTAACAGAGCAGCCGGCCGGATGGTGCCACTTACATGGGACTCCGACAGCCAGAGAGAGCCCCTCCTCCGCTTCCCCCTCCTCTCCCCTGCAGCAGAGATCACTCCCTCCCTCCCTGCATTCGCAGATCGCCTCCGGCAGACTGGAGCTCCTCACTGCTGCCCAGCATGCCGGGACGAACGGCTCAGGCCTGAGCAAGCTCACTGAGACATTAGGCGAAGGCCAACAACAAGGGGGCCAGGGGGTCGGAGAAGGGGCAGGGAGGTTCTGGAGGGGGCAGTGAAGAGACGGGGGTGGGGTCGGGAGTTTGGGGGGGCTTTCTGAGGGGGGTGGATAAGGTTTTGGGCAGTCAGGGTACAGGTAGGGGGTAGGGTCCTGGGGGGGCAGTTAGGATGGGAGGAGGGTCTCAGGAGGGGGCAGTCAGGGGACAAGGAGCAGGGGGAGGGTTGGGGGTTCTGAGGGGGGGGAGTGGGAGGGGCAGGGCGGGGCTAGGATGGGATGGGGCGGGGCTAGGGCGGGGCTCCTCCCATCCTCTTTTTTGCTTGCTGAAATATGGTAACCCTAGTCACTTGGTATACGGAGTCCTGTGATGTGGGATGTCATGGCTGTGGAGAGAAGGATGATCGCTTGGATGGCTAGGCTCAGTCCCACAGAGGGCTTGGAATCTGAGGGCAGAGATCTTGAACTGGATTCTGTAGTCAATGGGGAGCCAGTGTAAACAGCAGAGCATTGGGGTGATGAGCTCACAGCAGTCTATGACACTGAATAGGAGTCTTTTGTACCAGCTAGAACTTTGTGAGGGTGAATGCAATAGGGGCGTGGGAATGAGCTGGGTGGCCCTACACAGAGGAGAGCTCTGAAGGTGGAGGTGGCTGAATGCTTCCAACACTCACCCAAGTTTATCTCTGAACCTTCTGAGGTTCACCCTTCGCTAGTAGCATTGCTTCTGCTCCTGACACCTGCGGGTCACCTAGGGACATAATGGATCCGGAAGCTCTGGTATCACTGCATTGAGGTTTGAACTAGATGGGACACCTGCCTTCTGAAAGATTTTGGTGGGAGTATGAAAACCACAGCAGGGTGGGAACAAGGGGCTGCCAATTGTCTATAAAAAGATAGATCAGTTCAGCATCTGCTTCCCTGCACTAGCCACACCCCCATTTAACGTAGTTAAACAGATCAGTTTCCCCTGTGTAGTGGCTGATGAACACATTCTCGTAGTGGAATATTTTGCAGCAGGAAAGCCTTACTGAGAAGCAGCATTTCACTTCAGAGCGAGGCAGCCATATATGTTACTGTTGCTAGGGAGATGAAGATGCCCAGAAATTACACAGATTAACAATGATTACTTGTAAGCGATCTATTCCCCTGAGCAATAGAAACCATTAGTCTCTTTTCCCAGAGATAGGGCTGTGTGAGTACAGACGAGGCACTGGCTGACAAGGACAGGGTTCCCTACCTGAGCTAGCTGCACTTCGGGGCCCTCAGACAATTGTTCCTCACTCGATCTACGAGTGTAAATATTTTCCAGTGGCTGGAGCTGCTGTGACCATTATTAGGTGGTTTGTGACACATCCAGCTGAACAAAGACTGTACTTGGTGTATTTTTCCCTCATGTTGCAGCAGGGTCAATATCTAGATAAAAGCAGGCAGGAAATCGGACCCTTGAGTTCTTGCAGCCAGCCCTGTACTCCCCCTGGAAGATGGGAGTGCCGTTTCAGAAGAGATCACAGGATGCAGCATAGGTAGGTCTGCTCGCTGCTTCTGCTGGGACATAGCAGACCCAAATGGAGCCTGAGCTCAGGACTGAGAGATATGTCCAGGAAAGAGAAAATGGCCAGGGAGTTTCTGGACTCTTCTGTAACTAAAGATCTACTCCTGATCTGCTTTGTAGCTAGCCGTTTCGTAATTTCTTTTGGTTACACACATACATACTGCAACATACATGCCTCTATTTGTTGTGACACATGTATAGCACTATACATGCATGCACGCACACTCTGAGACAGTGCACACAAGTGTGCATACCATGGCATGCCTGTGTCTGCCAGTGGTGGCAGAAACAAGGGGGCTGGCAGGGCTAGCACCCTCGCAATGGAAATATTGTGGAAGATCCACCCCCATGCAAACTCGTTCATGCCCTGGAGAGAGACAGGGAGCCGAGGCAAGAGCAAGACCCGGAAAGGCTGCAGTGGTCACTGTGGCACCTGGGATCAGGCCAGGGAGTGGGACCAAGAGGGGCTGGAATGGGCCTGGGAGCAGAGAGGAACCCCCAGGACCCCCCTTCCCAGCCTGGAACCGGCTCCCCCCAGTCAGTCTCAGTACCTCCCTTCCCCTTTTCCCCCTTCAGAGGGAACTCCTCCCTCCCTCCCAGCACACCTATCGGTTGTGGCATCTTCTTTGTTTCACAGCAGACTATGATAAGACTTCTCTCACACTTTAAAAAGTCCAGTCGTCCACAGTCAGCAGAGAAGTTAACTCTTAGCATGGTGGTGTTTGCCAGCCAGCCAAAGGAATGCTGAAGTGGAGCCCAAGTGAAACTCTGCCATCCTGTAGACTAGGGCAGACGTATCTGGCTAACATCAGGTCAACAAATGGCAATCTATAGGCTTGTAAAGGGACACCTTCAATCTGCTGATGCCGCCCTCTTCATAAATGACAGAGTTTAGAGACTGAAGACTTCTTAGAGCATGAGGATGCCAGAGAATGAACCCACCCATGACAGATGTTGGTCACATTGCTGGATGCACTGCTGGAAGGCTCAGATAGTACCATGATGAGGGGCATAAAAATTTACATAAATAAACAGAATCTTCCAGTCTCCGTCTCAGGGGTGATTGCAGGATAGGTACCTCTGTTTTCTAATGCTTTGCCCAGTCTTCTTTGAGAACTCCCAAGAGTTGACCCTTCCATTAATTCTCTTGAGAGACTGTCCTCAGCCCAATACATCACATGGTCAGGAAGTTTCTCCTGTCTAAGTTTTTACCTTTCTTCATTTTGTTCCATTAATCCTTAATTATACCTCAATTCAACACCCTAAATACTACTACTTCTCCTTCAAAAACACATAGGTGTTTAATAACAACATGCATTCAAAAAGCCAGTAAGAGGGGGTAATCAAAAGCATAAGCTTCATCGTGCATTTTTAAATGCTGCATTTAACAAACTTTATTCCAAAACTCAAATAAGATTTCACTCAATCTACAAATACTCTGTGTGTGTGTGTATAACTACCGGCTATTTCATTGCCTTTGTAGGCTAGTTTAATTTATGCCAGTAATTAGTTTATCACTGGGGTTCACTAAAGAAACAATCTTATAATAAGACCACCCTCTCCTCCCCCCACAGGAAGATGATTGCTGCTGCTGGTGCCTAGCATGGTGACAGAAAATCCAATTACTGCTCAATGGCCCTTCACTGTGGGGGAGCATGTCGATAATAGAATTCATGGAAGGTGAAATTCAGCTGATTCCATTTACATTTAAACCCAGTGCAAAGCAAGTGCATGTTTAAGATTCAGGCAGCCATGCCAGGTGGCTTAAATCCTCTGCCAGGCAAGGCTTTGAAAGTTCCTTTCCAGAAACAAGGATGCTTTCTTGAAATGAAGACCCCTTGAGCTGTACTCCCGGCATTAGTACACAGGGAAGACGCTTCTCGGTGTCATAGATTTGTAGGCCAGAAGGAACCATTGTGATCAGCTAGTCTGACCTGCATAACTCAAGCAGCAGAATTTAATCAAGTGACTCTTGCATCAAGCCCATAACTTGAGGCTGAGCTAATGTGTATCTTTTAGAAAGACATTCAATCTTGATTTGAAGACTTCAGGTGATGGAGAATGTACCACATTCCTTGGTAAATTGTTACAATGAGTAATTACCCTCACTGTTAAGAAATTTGTGCCTTAATTGTAGCCTAAATTTATCTAACTTCATCTTCCAGCAATTGGATCTTGCTATGCCTTTGCTTGGTAGATTAAAGAGCACTCAACTATCAGAAATCTTCTCCCCATGTAGGTTCTTCTAGACCATATTCAGCTCACATCTTAACTTCCATCAGTTTAGCTTATCAAAGAGGGCCTCTGAAGTCTTTCACTGTAAGACAAGTTTTCCAGATGTCAAATCATTCCTGTAGTTCTTTTCTGAACCCTTTTCAATCTGTGGACACCCAAACTGGATGCAGTGTACCAGTCAGAATGTCATAGGCTGTGGTAACTTAAGCCGTTCTAGGCCGTTCGCCACACACTGATGCAGGATTGATTTCATTATCCATAATACACCCCTGAGAGTTATAGTCAAAAAAGTAGCTAAATCCGAGAATCCAGGCATCCGCATCCTGTGCAAGGAAAGATTTGCACTTGTAGTTGCCCTGCCCCCCCCCCCCCCCCCCCCCCCTGATTTTTCTCATTAAAAAAACAAAAAAAAAACCCCTCTCCCCCTTTTTTCCCTTTTCCTTTTTTTGAAAACCCTTCCCCCCCCCCCCCGTGTTTTTTATTGACCACACTGATTATTATATGGCTCTGCCATTGTTTAACCTCCTCATCTATCATCAGTATCATCATCCCAGTTCTGGGGATAATGTTGATTAACTTCTGCTCCAGCTGCTGGGAATGTGTCAAACTTATTAAAGGGCTGTATACGGAGTGGCTGTGGGAAAGAGGTCCCTATTAATTGCTTGGTGATGCAGTGATAGCTTTAAAAATATATCTGTTTGGACTGTGGATGTCATTTTCCATGAGCTCAAAACAATGTTAAGAGCAGTGAAATTCTGGAAACAGAACACTCGAGGGTGCCCTTTCAGAACATAAGATCAGGCCTTAAAGGTTATAACTTCCACCAAAATCAATAGAAGATGCTCATTGGCCCATCTGATGAATTGTAAATTAAGCTGTAATACCCTGTTAAAGATGATGCCCCCTGTTACAACTGCCATGTTCCAGACCTTGGCAGTGAATCAGAAGGTGACTGACTAACCCAGTAATTTCAAACATGTAAACATCTGCCTCAGAGAAGAATAATTAAGGACACTCTGGTTCATCCACAGAGCAGAAAAAGTCTCTGTCCTGCAGCTCCATGTGTGGGACTTTTTAAATAACGATTTCCCATCACAGCACTTAGCTGCTTTTAATTGTTGTGTCCCTGATAGGCATTTCAGCTAGTACAGAAAACACATAACCAGACACCGGAAGCCCTGGATAAACATACACAAAAAGACAGCACGAAAATCCACTGCTGCAAATGCTGGCAGATGTTCTAAATAAAGCAGTTCTTTAACTTTGTACTGAAGTCATCTTCCAAACATGGCTACAGAGCATGAAGGTTAGTTAATATTTGTACACACAATTATACCATGCACTATAAATCCTAAATATTGTTACTGTAATTATTACAGATCCCGAACCCCTTCAGGTTTTACCATGTCCTTACTCAGGCAAAATTCCTACTGAATTTTTGAAACTTGTGAAAGATCCTCCATCCTTACCTGAATTCACTGCTGCTCAGTACCTTCTAAACATGCAGAGGTACAAGTATAAATCGATATGCCAGTGTTAAGATGACAAATTAAACATGAACAATCAAGAATGCCCAGCTGATTGTGAATACTCTTGGGAGTCTACATCCGCCCAAGGCTCCAGGAACTCTAACCAGCAGCAGCTCTTGAAAGATTCACTGATCCTCCCACTTGCCTAATGGCTAGATAGTACCAGTGTGTTTTTCACAGCATCCTTCCAAAAGGTCCCTGAACTCACTTCTTAATAGGAAGGCTGAGGGAACATCGACTGAGCCCGTTTGCTGGGATCCCTTGCAGAAACAGGAAATTCTGGAAGACCCCAGCAGGGTTTGCAGTACCAACTACATATCTCACCACCTGCTGTATATGAAACGAGACTTTGAAGTCATATTCTCAAGGGGTTTAGAATTCCTGTAGCAAGCTAGTGACCAATGTGCGGAAAATAATTCCTTCAGCGTAGACATTTAAGCAATCTCCTTCCAGTCTATTTCCAACGGTCTGTCCTGGCACACCAGAGCAACTGTCGCATTCTCTACATTTCATTTTCCCAGCCAAGATCCTCAGTGATGCAGTAACCAACATGGCACACAGCTATCTAGCTCCCTGCTGTGTAAAGTGCTTTGGGATTGCTGCAGTAATGAAACAGCACCAGAGAAAACAAATTCTCTTCTGTGAGCCTGAACCGTAATAAACAATGAGGTGAAAATATTGAGGCGCAAACAGAGGCAAACAGCGTGGAGGAAGATGATCATAACTAGAACTAGCCAGGAATTGAATATTTCATCTCTTCCCTGGTCTTTCTGGGCAAATTCATTTTGATTGGCAGCAGTGCTGGAAAAGCGGGATGCTAATGGCGAGCATTAGCAATATAATGAAAAGTGAAAGAAACCTGCTATTTTAACCACAAGTGACAATGGGCTGGGGCAGTGGGTGCCCAGCTCTGTATATGAGGATAGTGCTGCTGAGAGCTAAAAAATCACTTGAACTCTAGACAAAAAAAGAGGGGGAAAAAGAGGTCTATCGAAGAGCAAGGTAGGTCTAAGTAGAAATTACTTCAATAATAAAACAGGGAGAGAATAAAGAAAACTCCTGCTAGAAAAATATCTCCTTGGAGTTATTGTGTATGACTGCACTTAGTTCAAGACCCCACAAGAATTGCATGTCACCAGGTATGGAGCTCAGCCAGGAGTTCACATGCACTTTTGATTTTAAGATCTGATTTCAAGTTTACTCCAGTGTAAGAGTGCCAGTGTCACCCTGTGGCTAACTTTGAAAGGCACTGGGGACTTGGTGATGAGACTAGAATGGGGACCTGTCCCCCAGCATCCAGCAGGACACGGTGTGAGGAAGGTTGGTCTTGGGGCTATAGGACCAGGATTGGGAATCTGGGTTTTGTTTCCATCTCTGCCACTGACTTCCTGTGCAGCTTTGGCCAAGTCACTTAATCCCTCTGCGCTTCAGTTTCCCCGTCTGATCAGTGCAGATAATGACACCTGGGGCCAGGGGAGGCTTACAATATTAATATCTGTAAAGGCCAATGAGCTCCTCAGACATAAGGCATTAGACAGCAGGACATCAGTAGTATTAATTAATTTAATTATTATTATGCCACTTCAGAGGAGTCCAACCTTACCTGGGCTATAGCCAGGACTCTATAGCACCAAAGATCCTAGCAGCTTCCCAGCCTGTCCCCCTGAGAAGCAGTTCCGGAGTAACACACGGCTTCTCGTGCAGCTAATAATCAGGCTAGACTTTGTATGAATTAGTCTCGGTAAGCACAGCTGAATGGGGATCCCAGACCCAAAGCTCTTCCTCCTCCATTCAGTGGCACGCTGACAAGTGATGCAAGGAAACGTCTGCTCAGAGCGCAAGGTGCAACGCCTGTCAAGGCCTCTAAGTCTCCAGAGCGGCAGTTGCATGAGGAACAAAGTGGCTGACTCTGTCATCCTGAAAATAATCTAAAACGCTTTATCGGTCATGTTGGGCTGCTCACAGATCATCTCACCTTTTCATGGGATCCTTCTCAGTGTGTCCTGTAATCTCCTAGCCTTCTGTGCCTGCAGTTCCTGATTTCCCTGCTCTCTGTCGTCTCTCTGTCAAAGAGTCCCAAGGCACACTCTGAGTGAGTTTTCTATGTAAGTAAGCTCTCCCTTTGCCCTTGTCCATGAGCTCTTCCTGAAGTTCTCCCAGAGAGTCCTCACTTACTAGGCTGATGTTCCTATGGCAGGATCAAATTCTCTTCCCTGTTGCAGCTGTGCAACTTCGCTGAGTCACTGAGATTATGGCAGAAACTGGCCCATAATGCTGTGTGCGCGTTTGATCCGAAGTGAAAGTCACAATGATTCTCTCACGGTGGCAAACCTGCTCCATTCCTTTTCCAAAGCCCACAGGGAAGTTCTTTGCTTCTTTACTGCATCCTGACTTTAGTAATTATGTGTGTTCAGCTCTGTACAGAACAAATAGAAAGACATAAGTCTCTGCATCCATTCTGTAAAGCCAAGCAATACATTAGACACACTGAGCCAGGCTGTCAAAGTTAGGTATGTACAAAGTGTTTAGTGTATGTGTGCCAAATGTCCAGCGTTCAGGAATAATTTCATGAGGTTGCAGTAGTCCGTGTGAGAGATGATGGTTATTGCCATAGGGCTGGAGAAGAAAGAAAATGGATTTTGGAGCTACTGCAGGGGGAGAATCAATAAGAGGCAGAGAAGAGTTTAATGCAAATCCCGTTGTGCATTAAAGAATCACAAAGCACCCAGATGGATTTCCAACAAAATGCTTGACTTATTAAATAATGCAAAGATTTCCATGGCATAATAGAAATAACAGCATTTTATCAGCTTAAATGCCTTCAGAGCAGCTCTCATCAGAGCTCTTCTGTAGACAGACACAGGTGCAGGGTAGAGCATTAGATGCAATGAAGCATCTTTCCCCCCCCCCTCACATGCTCACAATTCCAGCCAATAGGCCCTCAGCAGACAACCCATGTTTTTGTTAACCCAAGTGCAATAGACTCAGAGATCATTAACGTTTTAGGTATTGGAGTAAACAGTAGCATCATGCAAAGCCCACATCTAACAAATGCAGCCTTTATGTATCACTACAAAAGATGTCGACAAATTGAAGAAACTTTAAAGAAAAGCAACATGAATGATCGTGACTGGAGGGAGCAATTTATGAGAAAAGATTGCTGGTGGGGTATTGAAAACTGTGATAAAATTACAAGCTATCACTTTCGTTTGTAAGGGGTTTCCCAATCCTGCTTGCAGACTTGGGGGTTTTGTAGGGAAGTGTGCAAAAGGAGTCCTCCTGTCCAGAGCCAGCCTAGAAGGTGGGGTGAGTTGTGCCTCGGCTTTAGGGAGCAGCTTGCTTTGTCTCTCCGTTCGGGGGTTCTTGTGTGTTATTGGTCTGAATTTTAAGAAATAAAATCATGTCACATTGCAAACTTCCAGCAAAAGTAATTTGTTTGTATCTCGCCTCTCTGTGTGGATGCCATGCACATAAAAATGACAGAAGCGTGTAAGTGAGGAGTGGTGGGGGATAGAGAGGTCTATAATTATTCGGGCACAGGCGCCAGCTTCCAAATTTCCGCCGGGGGGGTGGGCCTCAGCCCCAGGCCCACCCCCCCGCCACCCCTACCCTCAAGCCCTCACCCCGTCCCTGCTCCGCCCCCAACCCCACCCCCGTTCTTCCTGCCCCTTCTCTGCCCCGCCCCGCCTCTTCCCTGCCTCTTCTCACCCAGTTCCGTCCCCTCCCCTGAGCACACCCCATCCCCGCTCCTCCCCCGCCTCCCAGCGCCTCCTGCATGCCGCGGAACACTGATCACCGCAGGCAGGAGGCACTGGGAGGGCGGGGGAGGAGTTGATCAGCGGGGCTGCTGGTGGGGGGAGGCGCTGGGGGAAGAAGGGGGAGCTGGCTGCCAGTGGGTGTTAAGCACCCGCTAATTTTTTTCTGTGGGTGCTCCAGCCCTGCCCTGGAAGACCTACGGAGTTGGTGCCTATGATTTGGGAGGTAAAAACACTAAGGCTGGGATCTCGTGAAGTCCCACAAGTGTGCAACTAGAAGAAATAGGGTGAAATAAATACAAGGGAAATTTAGGCTTACTGTCAGGAAACATATGTAGTCACCAACATCAGTTAGGATCCCCAAAGGAAGGAACAGAAGCCCCATTGCTTGGGAGTGTAATGCTGCCTGCAGTGACTCAAGTGTGTTGGTACGAACCTCAGGGCAGACTGTTATGATCCCAGGGCACAAACCCCAAATTGGTTGTAAGTTCCGTACTTAGATTTCACCAATCAAGTATCAAGTGTCAACTTCTCAGGCATTATAATAGCCCAAGCATGGAGTCACAGACAGTCCTCTGCGGTCTCTGATTTATCTCACCACCCAGGTGAGTGTAGCTTTGTGATAGCTGGTCCCTTACACCAAGCATCACAGCAATATTCAGGTTACTCCTAGTCCCAAAGGACCAATCACTTACCCCAGGTCAGTTGCACCTTAGATCTCACCCAAAGACTATGCTTGTAAACAATCCTATAATAGAGTCTATAAAGATTTATTAAATAGGAAAAGGAAATGAGAGTTATTTACAAGGTTAAAGCAGGCAAACCTTGATACACAAATAAGTTACAGTCTTAAGTTTCAAGAGATAATAGAAGCTTGTATAATAAGCAAGCTCTATATGTCTCTTAGGGCTAACCCAGACTAAGCAACTGGGGATCTCTTGCTTATGCCTAGAAACACCTTGCCCCCCAAAGTCCAAGAAGCATAGACGTAATAGTTCCTTTTTATTAGAGGTTTATTCCTTTCTTCTTGTATGCAACATTCAGCTGATGGGAGAAGTACTTAGCATGATTCATCTTCATGGGCAGGAGGCAGAATAATAACAAAAGTCTTTTTTCTCATGTTGATGCTACATAGGGAAATTCTAGGTGCAATATGCCACAATAGTCTGTCTGGTATCTATGGATCTTTCCTTTTGGGAAGGGCATAACACCTCCTGTTGAAGATCAACCTTTCACCCTAATTAATGTCTCTTTCCTGTGTCCTGATTTACAGTCACAGAGGTTCACGATACAGCTGCTCAAATATTATTTTACACTGTGGAATACAGATGTTGTAAGTGAGATTATTGAATGCTTGTGAGTGGCTGCAATCATTATAGCCTAAACACTAAACATATTCTTATCATACCAATACTAACACATAGGTGAGCCGAATTGATTCCAGCTATGTGTCTGTCAGAGTTCATTTGAGATATGGGGATCTTGGCCTGAGCTGGCACCTGGTGTACCAGCATCACAGGGATATTTAAAACTACATTGAAGAAAGTACTTGAAAATGTAGCGTTAGGACACACTGCACCTCTGAGCCCTTTGTGGCCTCCTTGAGGGCACTGTGAGCAGGTCTCCAGCCATCTCCTTTCTCAGGGCAGGAACCTGTGTCTCTCTCCCTCCAGACCAGGGATTTAGGCTGCAGTCCCTCCTACCCTTCACTGTGATCACCTTAGGACAGCTGAGTTCAGCAGTTGCTGTCTGTTATCCCCCAGGGGCTAGGACATGCTTATGGGCAAGCAGCCAGCTTTCACAAACCACAAATCTGGGACAAAAACAGTACAGAGAAAACATCATCAAACAGAGAAAAACATCATAAAACAATAAACAGTCTACACACATGCTAAGTTTACCAGTCATTATTCATCTTCTACATGGAGACCCTGGTAGCTTTCGAAATCCTTCAAACCTGTGGGTGAGCACAGCACTCCAAGTATCAGAACGAAAAAATACCAGTAGTGCCGGAAATACCACAAGAGACCACTCCAGCTCCCCCCAAAAAGTGCTGGAATGGTGTTCTGGAATGTTCCAGCATGACGCGAATGCTGCTTCAAAACCTTCCAGCAGGACTCTGCCCTCTTGGTTAAAGTCTCATGTCAGTTCTTATATCAAGTGAGAGTCAACCTTGAGTCGTCTCAAGCTGATATGTCATCCAATTTCACAGGCTTTGTTCCCCAGGCCTCCTGAAACAGGTAACACCACTCACTGTCACTTTCCCCAGAGAGCAACACTTGAAAGGGCTGGGTATCTGCATAAATGGCATTGGGACTCTGTCTTAATCTCTCCCCAGTGGTTCCAGATTCCAAAGCCAACCCACGCAGCAAGCCAGGAACACAAAGATACATATTGATACCGAAGTCTGTGAATAGCCCCCATAACCATAGCATCTGGCGAAGTCTTTGACATTTCCATGCTTTCTAGGTCTCATCTGTCACATCTCCCCCATCAGAAGAGAAAGAAATTAACTCCTTCGTCCTTCTGGGTTACAATACAAGATGAGAAAGGAAACTGAGTCACAAATTCTTTAATAAAAATAAACCTGAAGTTTCCCAGTTCTCTATAGATCAGACCTAATTGGAGATGAGTCTCTCTCTTATTTCTGATTCCGTAGCTCCCTGGAGAAGAGCGGTCCAAGTCAAAATCCTGACTAGGAACCCTCAAATCTTTGGTGGAATTTCACAAGCCAAAACTTGATCCCACTCCAATTTTGTCTATTCTTGAACCAAAACCACAATTCCAAACACCCCTGAACTTTAGGAGAGTTAAAAGTCTGGATCCAATTTCTGCAGCTCAGCCCCAACTTGGAATATTGTGGTGGTGTAACTTTGAGTGATTGATTCTTCTTTGATGTTGTATGCGATGCTGCATATGTGTAACTCCATGCAGATGCCTGACATACCAGACCCTGAAGTGTTTGCATAACATTCATTCTGTACTAATGCTGCCATTTTTGTGTTATTTTTGCAGCAGGCTGCACACCCACAGGATTTCATTTCAGCCAGACACTGAGAATTTTCTCAAGATCCTCTTATTTTACCTTCCCGTGTGTAGCCAAGACATTTTTCCTCACAGCCTAATAGCTAGTCACAAGTCACACTGCTGAGTCCCTGGGAATTACAGGGTTGAAGCATCATCGTGTTTTGTGAACCCTCAACATGGATTTTCATTTTGGATCTTTGATTTGTCTTTGAAATAAGTAGCTGTGGTTTTGAAGTTTAAGCAGATGGTAATATCTGTCACTATGAGATCCTAGTGCAGTGTCCCCAGTGTTCCAAGGTTTGAACTTCATTTTGTAGTGATGAAAAGCCAGCTTGTCCTGTGATATCAAGCCCCAATCCAGCTTCTAGGCCTGTAAGCCAAGCTTTTAGCTTTGATGGTGCAAATCTGCAACCTCCACAAAGAGAATGAAATTTACACTCCTCTTCTCTAAAGAATTTTCACCAGGCTAAACCATTTTTAAACCCTTAAAAGTTCCCCATTCCAAGGAAACACAATTGCTTTCCCAACTACTTTATTTTCTGTTTGAAAAAGGAACATTTTGATTCTCTGTGTTTTTTTCCCCTGCTGCATTCTCACCCCTGGTCAGTTTTTAGTTTCAAAGTACCCTTAGATTTAAAAAAAATTTGATATACACATGTTATGCCTGGACCTTTGAAAGCTCCTCTCTGCTTCCTTGTGATATTGACGTAAGAATGATTGACCAAGTCAATATCAGAGGGGAAGTGTGGCGGGGGTGTGGGGGGGTCTTCTTCCAGGGAACTCATTCCTTTAAAATTGCACATAAAAGAGGGAATGTGTTGCAATGCAAATTGCGATTAGCAATTCATTGGACTTCTTTGCATGCAGCAGAAACCCATTGGCTGGGGTCTCATGAGGGGGGAGGTGTTATGTCAGGCTGGGGATTATTTCATGTAAATAGTGATCTGTAAATCAGGGAAGTTTCACACACAACTTTGCCCATGCTGTACTTTTGGAACAACAGAGTCAAAGCAATGTCTCTTGAAGGTTGTTTTTCTTTATGCGCTAATATTGCCAGGACTCAGAATGATTGCACCTGTATTGCACCCCTCAAAAAACCCTCACACAATGCAACAAACCCCAAAATACCCCCAACCAGAGCTTTTGCGGCTTTGCCCTAAAAAAGGAGGTGATCCAGAGACTCCACAGAGTCCGCTAGAGGCTTTGCTTTTGCTATTGAGTTTATGTGGAACGTGCTCAGATACTAGGTGAGGGGCAGCAGTATAAAACCCATAGATTAGATTAGATTAGATAAAATAGAAACCTGAATAACACCGGTGGAGGTTCCTCAGGACAGGAAGTGTCAGCATTGCCTTCCCTCTCCTTTACCTGGTTTGGTTATTCTTTTGCAAATAATTTATCTGCCATGTTTTTGTGTGTATAAAACATTCCTGGCTAATTTTGGTCTTTACTCAGCTGGCTCTACAGAGAGTTGAGTAACGTTTGGAAAAAAGTGTATTTCATGAATTTTGCCCTTCAGTCTAATAGATCTGTGAATAAAGGTTGTCACTGTTCAACCAGCTGCAAACTGTTTTTTGATCCCACCTTCACATGCCAATTTTGTTTGCCCAATTTCTAATGGCACCAGCCTACACGGTGGCCTTATCTACATTAGATTGTTAGCCTGGAATAGCTGCTCCAGTTAGGGTGACCAGATGTCCCAATTTTATAGGAACAGTCCGGATATTTGGCTAGTGCATCGGAGTTCAAAGTGCTGTTCAGAGTGGTCACATTGGAGCCTTATATAGGTGCCTATTACCACCCATCCGTTGTCCCGATTTTTCACACTTCCTGTCTGGTCACCCTAGCTCCAGTGCAAACCCCTAATACAGACACGATTCACACTAGTGCAACAGGATTTGTGCTGATATGGTTTACCCTGATTTCAAACAGGATACGTCCCAGGGCTTGGAAACAGCAGGTACATGCCTGTATACACCATACATGCCCCCTGTTCTCCAGAATCTCAGCTGTCATGTAAAATAGAAAGCAAGTCTCTAGGGGTTATGATTGTAGAGAAACCCCTGAAAGACATGAACCGAGTGTAACTCATGCAGAGAGGCGTCTGCCCATTCATTTCAGGGAAGGGTTAACTCAGACGCACAGTGAGCATGATTTCAGTGCCAAAACTGTAACTATTTCACTGGTTGTTTGAGAAAAGGGGGTGGGGGTCACAAGTATCTGCACAATTTACTGTGGACCATGCCTTAAATGGGTGGCATTTGGAAGATATCAGCCCTTGTGATTTTCCCGCCAAAAAGGGGAAAGGCCAAGGAAGCAGACATTTGTTAGAAATGTGTCACCTAGGGGATTAGAGCAGCAACTTGTGTGGATTGGACTGCTAGGTTCTAATCCCAACACTAGCAGGAATTTGCTGTCTCATCTTGAGCAAGTTTCTTCGTCTCTCTTTGCCTCAGCTAGCCCCCTTGGAAAACTCAGCTTGCCTGCTAGGGGTTGTTGTGAGGCCCAGTCGTTAAGGTTTGTAACATGTATTGGGAACATAGACAGGAAGGCGCTAGAGATGGACAAAGTAACATGGCTAAATTATAAACTAAGCCTGTACCTTGGCTGCTGATAGAGCAGTAGAAGACCAGGGGCCTGCTCCTGCCCCCAGTGACTGAAACAGATGAACAAGCAGGCTGAAGAGAGGGTTTTTTTCCTGCATATTTTGCTGCAAATGGGTCTATGTCCAGGAAGGATGGAAGGCAGTTGGTGACAAGATACTGTACATAGTGTATCAATTCCACTGACAAGCACTGTCCTTCCAGATATGAGTACCTGGGTGATGGCTGGCTGATTTCTTTGTCATTGTAAGGTCACCTTGGTACAGGGTTTTGTTTGGGGGGAATGATGGAAGAGACATTGATCAGGGTGGGCCACACAGGAGCGGCACCCCCTACAGCTACGGAATAGGGACAGTTACAGCAATGGAAGCGTCAGGAACCTAATCTGTCTTGTCTTCAGTTCTGCTGGACACCTGTCCAGGGTCTAAATTGCTACCCTATTCCTTTCACTGAGGAAGTGAGTGCCTGGCCCTTTTGTTGGTGCACGGAGGAAGGTGCAAAGCCTCTCCCCACTTCCTCCTCCTGCAAAGACCATTCACAATTGTGGCTTCTATATACAGAGATGCTTCATCATCCCCTTCTCCTCCCAGCAATTGCCTCGCAGATCCCCAGGCACACATGTCCCAGAAGTCAGCTGTCACTACCAGTCCATTGGGGTCTTATGAGCCATAAATAAGCAATGTGTATAAATTGCTCTATACGTGAACCTTAGTATTGAAGCTGGTGGCAAAGGCAGGAATAGAACTCAGCCCATGCTGGCTCCCAGTGCTGGGCTCAGATCATGAGACACCTTTTCACAAATGCTAAGCAGTTTGCAGGAGACGCTACAGATGCTCAAAAGTTTCATGAATTCAAAACCAGGCATCTTTCTTTGAGCAAACCATGCACTGCTGCTATTTTCCCCAGCACTAGCTGGCATCCATCTCTAAGGCCTGGTTTACATACGAGTTTTGTAGCAGTGTAGCTATTTTGGTTGGGGGGGAGAGTGTGAAATTTTACAGTTAGTTATCCTAGTATGTCTGCTAGTGTGGACACAGAGATATCAGTATAAAGGGGTCTATTCCTCCTCCACTATGGGAATAGCCGTAGTGATATAAGCACTTTTATATGGATACAATTGAGTCCATGCGAGGGTGGTTATACCACTTCACTCATCTGTTATAGGTAAAGCGGTACAACTGTGTGTGTAGACCAACCGGAAGGAAGAGACATTGCTGATCTAAAGCAGTGTTCATTAGAAGTCATGTCCAGCAGAGGGCCCTCTTGCCAGGTCCTCGTTGTGCCATTGAAAAAAATCACCCCCTCCTCTCATCTCCTAGTCAGGACCTGGGCATCCTGCAGAGAAGCCACTCAGAGACTCAGCTCCCTTCAGCTGCACAATCATCTGAAACAGCAGACACATAGCAAGCACTAAAGGGCTGTTTGCCTTTGGAATCCTCCTCAGCAGAGACAAGTGAAACAAAGCAATTGAGCCTTCTGCATTTTAAACCAGATCCTTTCAGGTTCATGTGCCATTTCCCTAGAGGTAGGTGAGCAAGGTGCAAGCGGGGGGAAAAAAGTCGACCATCTAACTCCGATGGCGAAGGAAGATTCCCCATCCCCGCGAACTTAAATGTGAGGGTGAGAGGAACTGCAAATATCTTCTGGTCCTGCGGCTGCGTGCCACTTTCACTAGTTTGGGGTGCAGGAAGAAACGTGGCTTGACGGAGGCCAACAGCACCTTGCAGAGAGAAGCCTGCAGCATGTCATGGGCTGGTGTGTGCATTTCTAGGAAAGCAGAGCACACGTGTACATGTTAGCAAACGAAGAGCCACATCATCTCCAGAATTCCCTTCCCTCCTCCCCTTCCTCTTCTTGCTTTACAGTAACCCAGAAGACTTCTCAATCTTTTCTAGCCTGGGATTATAGTCGCAAGAGCTGCCGGCATGAAGCTTTTCCTGATTATTCTGCCTTCTCTTTTCCAAGCTGTTACAAGTAAGTGTCCGTGTTTGCAGTTCACTTTATTGAAAGTGGGGAGAAAATCAAAGTGTTTGATTATGGGTTTTGTGAATGAGGGTTTTGGGGGTAGATCTCACACGTGTTAACCGGGATGGATGGATTGCATGGAGAGTGGAATGCTAATTTCTGTCAAAATCTGCACCACTATTTGTCTCCTTATTTCCTTGCTGCATCAGTACCTTAGTTGAAGCAGAACGTCTTTGTGTCTGCATGTCTCTGTCCGTTCTGTCATTTGTTCTGGGCTTCCATGTTACCTAGAGTCTGAGAGGGAAGGAGAAACAGTGGCAAGTTACAATTCTGTTGCTTGTCCAGAAGGAAGAGAGATGTTAGATTTGAATGAAAGCAGATGGAGAAGCCATGTTAATTTCATTGTCTTAAGATGAGCTGACAGACTGACAGACACAGGTATAAGTTTTGTGGCCCGAGTGGACAAAGAAAGGATGATAAAGGGACCCTTAAAGCTGGGTTTTAGAAAAGGATAAGGTGGCAAGTTCTTAAGTGTGCCAGTTTTACTCTGATTTGTTGTTTTGCTGTTTACCAATGACACTGCAAACTTTTCCCTGTCGCCACCTCTGGTGTGGACAGCAGAAAGATATTGAACCCAGCGAGAAGGCCAGGGTGGCTTTACCCGCCGTCCCCTCAAATCAAATAATTTTTTTGTTAGCATCTCCCTTAAAATGATTTGGTTTTGGAGCAGCTCAACACACCTTAACAGTGAGTAACTTGCTGTTAATAGGGGGAGGGGCGTGTGTATTATATGTGCATGTTGTATATGAGTCTGAGCATGTGTGCGCGCCAGGCAGGTACCTGCACCAAAAGGGGATACCCAGACCGCAAGGGCAGGGGTACATGCCAAGGGGCCCAAAGGGCTCTGTGTAAGAAGACATCCCTCCCAGGGGCTGCACGTTCTGGTCCTGTATCTGTGCCACTGGTTTTGTATTTACTTGTTGCATTATTTACTTGTTGCTTAATATAACTCAAAACCAGCTCAGGGTTCTGATCTGAGGGGAAAGATTTTCTGAGGGGAAAGAAACAGGTCCCCCAAGTCACATATCTGCCTTTGCAATGTAGCGTTCTAGTGTTTGTTTTAAGTCCAGGAAAATCTGGCTAAAGGCCCAGGAGATGGAACACTGTGCTAGGGAACTGTACATTGGCATGATTATATATAGTCCTTTCTACTGCTGGAGAAACAGTAACTTAATCATCACAACATCCTGTGAACTAGGTCAGTGGCATCTCCATTCTACAAATAGAATGACTGAAGTGCAGAGAAGTCAAATGATTTGCCTGAGACCACCCCATAAGGAGAAGTCAGGGCCAGAACAGTAATTCAGGTGTGTGTGGTTCCCAGACTAGTGCTTAGTCCATTAGACCATACTTCTGTTTAACAAACACTCATGGCTGAGTTTGTTGCTAACCCACTCCCGTTGATCCTGGCTTTGGCAATCAAGAGAGGAATGCGAGTCTCTAATGCTGAGTTTTGGGCTGACTGGGTTAGTTTATGGTTTTGAGAGGACAACACATGGAATACAGCAGTATCAGATTTGAAACCAGGCAAAGATTGGTAACTTCACCTGAGCGTCACTTTGAATGTTTGGATTGCTCAAACTCCAGACCCAAAGCCCAGCCCTCAGGGTGCAAGCCCCACATGAACCAGAACTGATAAAGGGCTCCCCCAGCCTGACACTGCCTGCAGCCTGAGACCCTGGGGTGTCATGCAGTGCTAGTGAGCTTGCCACCAAGGCAAAAATCAGGATGTGACCTCAAAAATACTGCTAGCTCTGTAGGTTGGTATAACAATCCAGGCAATAGAATTACAGCTTCGGAGTGCAAACAGATCAGTAGAGAGGCCAGGAAGGAACTGTCTAATACACAGCACTGCACAACTGGTCACATGTATTATGGGTGTTTTGCTTTCCTCCGAAACACAGAATGTATCTCCCTCCTTGCATTAGTTCTTTACCATCTCTTTCCCCTTCCTTCTCTCCATTAGTTCTTTCCTGCTTTTCCTGCATTTCTCTGATTCTTTTACCACCATCAGATTTTCGTATGCTGCATAATAATCATGTTCTTGGTCTCTGCATAGGGAAATCCCAAACTCTGTGCTGTTCATAATCCAAACCCAGATCCACAAGGGACAGCTCAGAAGCTTGGGTTTGGCTGTGAATTTGTAACTGGATACCAGCTCTTAGGAAAACCTATGTGAATAAACTCTTTGTTGTTATTTACACAGCTCCATATAGGGACAGGAGCTGTGCTACTGGAACCTGATCCAATACCCAGTGAAGTCAGTGGAAAGATTCCAGTTGACTGGACTGAGCCCTAAATGAACTGAAACAAAGAAATAGCAGGGACCCCTCCCCTTCCCCCCATGATGGGGAGGGATAGCTTAGTGGTTTGAGCATTGGCCTGCGAAACCCAGGGTTGTGAGTTCAATCATTGAGGGGGCCATTTAGGGGATCTTGGGCAAAAATCTGTCTGGGGATTAGTCCTGCTTTGAGCAGGGGGTTGGACTAGATGACCTCTTGAGGTCCCTTCCAACCCTGGGATTCTATGATTCTATGTGTGAGTGCAATGGAATAACACCTCACTGTGTATGTCAAGATAGGCCCTAGACGCAAAGTCCAGGGGTGGAGTGGATCCAAGATTCATATTTGGAATTGGACCCATCTTTAAATCCAGGACAAAGCAGATGATATGTGGGCTTCTAGCTGCAAGGCTTCATAGAAGAGAGGAGAGAGGAGGAGAATAAAGGGTTAAGCACTGCTTCTCTCCATTATTACTCTTTTCTTGCTCTCCCTTTCCTCTCCAGATGCACTCTCCTCCAAATCTAGCCTTATGCCAGAAATGCAAACGTGAACACATTCGCCGTATTAAGGGCTGAGTTAAATGTTACCATTTCCTCCATCGCTCCCTGGGGACCGCTCTCCTCTTCCCTTTAATTACCCACTTGTCCTTTTTCTGCGCTTATTTCATTAGAACAGAACCCATGTGTAGAGAAGGTGGAATTGGCTCCAGAGGGGCTCATTTGTGCTGTGGCTCCAGGCACCACCCAGGATGCAGCAAACCCTTCCTTTAACAGAGTGGGAAAGGGTTTTTCATGGGAATGACGGCCTAGGGCTGTCATAGTTCTCTGGCTCTGAATGCACGTGGAGTTCAGAGTGCTGCCTGTCAGCATCATCATGGCTCAGACCCGTAAGTCTTCACTGGGCCAAACCTCCCAGGGGCTATGGCAGGTGTTATGCCTGAGTCAGCCCTGGGTAGAAACTGAACAAGGAGCTCAGAATTTGGCCCTAGCATCACAACGCCAGCAACAGTTCCAGTCAGTGGTACATTTGTGACATTCATTGGCTGCGAAGGGCAGGTGCCAGCTGCCTCTACAGCTGGGGACTACGGTCAATATTAATGTCTCATGAAAGCAAATGATAGCACAACCCTCAGAGGAGGAGAAGGGGGGAATCTGTCACCTGACTGGGAAGTTCCTGCAGTTTAGACCTAAGGAGCAGATTTTTGAGCAAGGGAAAGTCTCTCTTTCTCCTCCCACTGGTTCCATGCGGCATCTCTGGCCATGGGTCAGTGACATGCCCTCTGCCCCAGATCTCAGGGCCGCTGCGCCGGCGCATTTAAAAGGTTTTCCATTTGGCAGATCCTGGCAACCTGATTTCTATTTTAAATCCTTTATCTGCACTTTATCTTTGTTGGTGTTTTAATTCACGCCTGAATTGTTTGTCTTGCAGGGGACCTGTATAGCCCTGCCTGATAGTGTCAAAGTACAGTGTGTGTGATCAGCATTAGGGGAGAAAAATGATAACAACTGTGTTAACCCGTGATGTGACAGTGGTAGTAACAAACCCATCATGACTATGTTTTAAAAGCCTCCTTAAATAGACCAGGGAGCATCGAATCTAGCAGGCACGTCAGCTAACCCCCAACTTGTCCACATTCTGTTCAGCCTGAAGGCCCTGTCTCTGAAAGGGCTTGGGGATCTCCTAGTACTGGTCATGACATCACAGAAGCTGCTGTCGGCCCCCTTGAACCATTGCCAGCACCTCTTTATGTGAGTGATGCTGCGGAGGGACCAACTGAGTCCCCAGGACAGTATAGAAGAGGTGCACACAGGTCATTAGTTCCTAGCACCTCTGCAGCAGCAGATAGGGCTTGTAAAAGCCCTTATGTCTACACAGCAACTAGACACCTGCGGCTGGCCTGTGCCAGCCAACTTGCTCACAGGGCTCAGTCTGCAGGGTTGCTTCGACTTCCAGGCTGGGGCTAGAAGGAAGTCAGGAAAGAATGACTCTGGTGCAGGCACCGCCTAGGGCAGATCCATTCATGTACATAGGGCTGCTGGAACAGAGCAGGTCCCTCACTGCTTGAGTTACGTTGGGAGCTGATTTTGCCCCCTACCAGCCCAGAATTCCAAGATACCATTGATGGGGCCCTGGGGCAGAGCTTGTGTGTTCTGTGCCTCCTGGAGGGGCCACACACAAACGTCACCCTATACACAAGGCCAAATCCTGCTTGTCTCGCTCGTAAGAATGGTCCCATGTAAGTGAAGGGGAGACACATCTTGTTTTTATTTAATTTTTCACTGACATTTATTACTGCCTATGATCTGCCAACATCAAATACTTTTAATAAATAAAATTCTTTTAATGAAAAACATTAGCACACCAGAGCCACTAGAAAGAGACCCTTACATTTCCACCTGACTTACCCTTACATTTCCACCTGACTTACATTTAATTTTATTCCTACAAACAGGCAGGTGCTGCAGAAAATTAAGGGAGCAGTCCGAAATTGGGTCTGCCTTAGTCAGTGCTTTAACATGTGTTGTTTTGTATCTTGCAATAGCTTCTTGCAATATTCCCCATTTGAGATGTACATTTAACAAAGCTTTTTGTTACTGATTGTTACTAACTTCTTGAGTTTTCCAAGACTGTTGAGCCAGACCCCATGTTGCACCTTCAATGGTGAGGCTGTAGTTTCTTGAACAAGAAAAACTGTGATTAACAGTTCTGACTTTATGGGGGAGTTTCCTCATTTTACAATATGTGTGACTATATTCCAGAGTCCTCACACCTCTCTGCTCAAGCTTTCTTTCTAGCTCACTTAAAACTTTTAGCTTCAGAAGCAATGATGGATTGCATTTATTTCCCCCCGAAAATTGTGGCCAGCTGCCCAGCCCAGGAACAGTGTGAAGTCTGTTGAATCTAGCCTGTTCACACAAGCACCATCTGAGGTATGTGAAGCAGATTGTCATTGACAAAGATATGTCCCTGAGTAAGCTAGTGTTCCAGACAATTTGAGTGTTCCCCACAAATAATTTAACTCACAATGCAATATTTGTGTTTGTTTCCCTGAAGGCAGAAGCTGCTTACCTAGAAACTATTCAAATCAGAGAGATTCAGGCAAGAATTAAAATTTACTGGTGGTCTGTTCAGCATATAGAAAGAACTTCTCCACAGCTAAAACTGAACATTTCTCCAAGATCTAACTACCCGTACAGTGAGTGCAACAGAGTTTGTAAGATTGTCCTTAATCATCAGTCCACCTGATGATCCATGATATTACACATCCTGTCTCTCTTAGGTACTTATATGGCCCCCGTTATCAGAGTGCCTCACAGTCTTTAATGTATTTATCCTCACAATGGCCCTGTGTGGTAGGGAAGTGCTATTATCTCCATTTTTACAGCTGGAGAACTGCAGCACAGAAAGGTTAAGTGACTTACCCAAGCGCACACAGGAAGTCTGTGTCTATAATCTATCTATGGCATTCACAGGGTGACTAACACCTTGGTATGTAAGCACCATATAAGAATTTAAATCCCTGAGCCTACATGCATTCAGGGCCGCCCAGAGGGGGGGGGGGCAAGTGGGGCAATTTGCCCCAGGCCCTTGCCCCGCAGGGGCCCTTCGAGCCCTGGCCGAGAATCCCTTTCCTGGCTAGAGGCACTTTTTTACTTACCCGGCGGCGGTCTGGGTCTTCAGTGGTATTTCAGCAGCGGGTCCTTCAGTGCTGCCGAAGGCGCAGAGTGACTGAAGGACCCACCACCACCGCAGCCTCAGACTTGGAGCACCACCCGGTGAGTATGTCCACTCCCCCGCTTTGCCCCAGGCTCCCTGAATCCTCTGGGTAGCCCTGCATGCATTAGTAAGAGTTCTAGCATTGGGCCTTATGCTAGCAACCAAACCCTAGTATTATTCCCCTCTGTATTTAAGGGTAGGGAGCATCCTTAGAAAATTGAACCTTTACTGCTAGCCATTCTTTGATACAGGAGGGCATGACTTGAGAGAGAGATGGAAGGTTTTCTAGATGATATCAGTGTGTTTTATAGAACAAGAGAGAAGGTGAGATGATATCTTGAATCTTTGGATCTTTAGGAATCTCTGATCTTCTTCTAGTGCCATGAAAAGAAAAAGAAGACCTTAGCACATACACAATATGCTTGCCCCACTCATTCATCGACTCTTGCACCATTTGTTTGTTCTACATCTGCTGTATTATAAGAAGAGAAAAGATATTCTTTGTCCAACTCGTCGGACTAGAGGTGACACACAGATTTGCTTCATTCATAGTGAGAGAGAGCTGAGGCACAGCCATGCTGTTTCATGAGATATCGATCTGTATGTTTTCAAGCTTCTTCTGCACAGTGAAACACTTAATAAATATACTCCAACCTCACCTGGAGCACAAGTTGTGCCAAACACACAATTAACACAACTATTTGTGCAAGCCACTTCAGATAATGTAGTAATAAAACATAAGTGAAATTACAAAGCTTGCAAAAAATGAATATAAGATGAGGGATATATTTTAAAAGTTCCAGAGAAACATTAGCTAAGTTCTTTTCATGGATTGTGAATATGTACATAATACCTCCATATTTGTTTTGCATACCTTTGGTTTGCATAGATATATTTGCCGCTGTGATCCCCAAAGATGTCAAAACAATTTATAAAGAGCCCACAGAAATGCAGCCACCTCTGGGGGCGGGGGTGGACAACAGGGCGCAGAAGCACAGTGCACTGTACAAAATTGGTAAGAGAAGAAATTTTGGCCAGGGAGACCGGGGTAAGCTCTGTCTCTTACAGAAAGGGCCACGTGATCCCCATTGCCAGCATCTGCATCCCAGGCCATCATTAATCCCTCTGGTATTTGTGGCAGCAACTCTGTCCATCTCCTGCAGAAAAACTCCTGGCGCTCAAACACAGGGAGAGTGCAACAAAAGGTGCAACATGGAAAGTAAGAGAGAGGAGAGAGAGCCACACTGTTTGACTCACCTGAAAATAACTTGGAGCTGTCCTTGCTGTGATTGTCCAACGGGCAGTGGTTTGCCTGAATGTAGCTCATAGCTGCAAACCGTCCTTTGAAATGTTTGTCCATTTGTTTGCTGTCTCTAGATTTCCACAAATGTGACCAGGCAGCTGTTCGTAGATGTGTGGAGATCAAGCCTGGCAGAGGTGGAAGTACAGCCCAGACCTCCTTCCTGATTGCAGTGTTTTAACCCCAGGAGGACAAGGCTGTAATCGGCCACTGCAGTTTTTACCTGTTGCTCTTCAATAATATTTTTTGCAACCAATACACTCCAGTGTATTTGAAGGGAAACATGGTGGTGCATTAAGATTGGATTCAATCTGTGGGAACTACTCTGGATGTTCTAGCCATGAGGGTCTCTCAGGCTCTGAAGTGAGGGACCCCAAATAAGTTTGCTCCCTTCTACCCAGATTGACACCCACCTCCCAGCCAATGATTAATACAGAGGTGTCATTAGCAGGGACTGAAAGGGATCCGAATGTGACTATCAGTGGGAAGCTGGGGTTAGTCAAGGTGCCTCCAGTGGATTTCTGTGGATGTGAAATTCCAGATCTATTAGAACGTGCTGGGAGAGCACTTCACATTCATTTCCGGGATCAGGAACCAGAGCAGGTTTGAGGATTGTCAGTAAGTCATGGAGCTTTTCACCTCAAAGCCCTTCCTAAACATTAGCGAATTGATCTTCACAGTCTGCCTATGGGGGAGGGAAATAATTATTACCCCTTTTCTGGAGAGAAATGATTTCCCCTAAGTCAGAGGCAAGCCTAGGACTCAGGAATTCTGGCACCCACTTCTGTGCTTGGACAGCTAGACCATCCCCTCTGTGAAATAAACGGTGAGTCTCGGCCCATCTCCCAGTGGGCAGGCATCTGCATCCCTGAAAACACAACTAACACCTCTCGATTCCCTCGTAGGCATGTTTAGTACAGAAGTTATGGACTGACTGAACCATGGAGATTGAACTCTGGTCACACTGGTGAGGGACACTTACCCTGCTGCTACCTGGGTTGTACTTCTTTTGTGGACCCGCAGTTTCCAGGGCTATCAGTCCAGTAGATTTTCACCATCATGTTGTAGGAAGAACAGATGTCCATACTGTCACTGTTAGCTCTACCTCTGATACTGTTGCTTGAGAGAGGCTATAGACTCCTGCAGAAAGTAGCAGGAGTGGACAAGGATGATCTTGGGGCTCTGTTCGTTCCTTACTGAAAGTTCCCAATGGCTGGTGATGAGCAATTGCTCAGCATCCCTAAGGGGGCTGGGTTCCACCTTGCCTCCCATCCAGTTCCGTGTGTATATGGGGCTGTTGGGAGGGCTGATGGGGAGATGTGATGACACCCAGCTATATTTCCAGCTCATCTGACCCAATCAGTGCTGTTGAAAGCCTTGCCCAGTGTCTGAGAACAGGTCGTGGATGAGAGCGACATGTCTGAAGTCAATGCAGGTAAAACTGTGGTGGAGTTGGTTGGCAGGGGAAGTCCTTCTTTTGCCAGGTGTGTCTGCCAGGTGTGGTCAGAGTTTGCCATCTGGGGTGATCATTGGTCCAGCGTTGCTGTTAGAGGCTGGTGGAGCTGCAGTGACCAAAATGGCTTTTTTCATCCTTGTTTGGCCTGGAGCATGCTATTGACATGGACTTTGCTACCGAAAGCCATGTCTTTGTCTCCTCCATACTATGCTGCTACGTGGCCTACCCGGGGAACTTCGGCAGACTGCGACGGTGGTCTATTTTGTTGGAAGTACATGGCACAAGGACTCCAGAGTCAGCATTGGCTGCTGCCTGTTGGCTTCCAGGTGCAGTCTGTGTTTACCTCCAAAGTCCCCCTGAATAGCTTGGGACCTGTATGCTGCAGAGTAAGCTCTCTCCTTCTGTGGCATTGGGGGTGCTGAAGCTGGAACCCCCTTGGTATAAGAAAGAGGAGGCTGATTGATGGCAGAGTGTTCTCTGGGAGGAGCCCTCCACTTTGGAACGGACTCCTTGCTTTGGATGAAATGGCTTGATCCTGCTGATTTTCAGGGCAGGGTACAAGACCCATCTATCTCCCCAGGCTTTTGGGGCAGAGGTGGTGTCTGGAGCTCAGGATAGACGCGTCTTGATGTCTGATATGAGCCTAAATGAATACATTCACTTTAAATCAGAGAACTACATATTCAGAGCTCTGCAATGGAGACGCTGACCCCAAGCAGAGCCTGAAATGGAATCCTGAGGTGTCTCCAGCTCTGATGGAAGGAGAGCAGACCCAGCTGTTGGAGATGCTCAGACATTGACGTGTGATACTGAATACTCCCCAGCTGTCAGATGCTGCCTTCAAAATGGGAAAGAAAGAGCTCGGGGCGGCGGGGCAGGGAGGGTTCTTTTTGATCCCAACTGGTGGATTAATTCTCAGGTTCTGGAACATGCCCGAAGTGCCCACGCTGCACCTAGAACAGTTCTAAGAAGTTGCAACTTTGCCCACAAATGGCTCTGTATTGTAACTTAAGATGCAGCAAGGAGGACAAGCACTGGCTGTGGCTGTTAGAAATGTTGTTCAGATCAGTTTTATGGCCTAGGATGGATATAGCTCTCTCCAGCGGTTTTTGGGAAAGCTCCAGTTTTTTAGGGAAAGATTCATGGATTCAGTCTATTGCTGCTCCAAATATTAAACACTTTTAATCATGTTGATTAGCTCCAGAGGGTGTTGCAGGCATTTTGGGACCATGTTTCCCTCAGAACAAATGTCCCAGATGCGTCAATAAATCTGATAAAAGGTTAACGGGTCCCCAGGGCCCATGTGGAAAATATACGGCTGGGGACCCTGCCAGGGTCTGCTGTTTTGCTGCTCCAACCAATTGTTACAGAGAGGCCGCTGAAACGCTGAGTTAATGTGGAAAAATACTTCCGATCCAGGCAGCGTCAGCCTGTGAAAAGATTGGGCATTCATGCAGATGAGCCTTTGGTGAGGCTGTAAACTGTTCAGGATAGGGACTGCGTCCCCCCAGGGTGTAGTAGCTTTTGGGTGCTATTTTGCACTATAAATAACGTCACTGCGCATATTGTGTGCTCCCCGCTGTTAGCCACTGGCGTAGTAAATCAGAGGCAGCTTCTAGGGTGTCGCCTGTTCACTGCAAACTGCTTTGAGTTCCATCCACTCCTTTTCCTTGTCCTCTGGAGCACCTCTCTAGAAATGGGCCAAACCCTAAAGAGATGTCTATGCTTCACGGAAGGACCATTCTGCTTAGAATCAAGTCTCTGGCGCTAGCACACTCTCTGCATTTCTCTGGTCACTGAGGGCAGTGGCGAGAAATTGGGATCTTTGCTGCCTAAGAGTTCAGTGACTCCTGCTGCAAAACCCGGCTGCAATCCTCCCCTCGAGGCACGAGGAAGGGGAGGTGCCATGAACAGTATTGTGATGACCCCGATGGTCTGTGAACTCCCCTCACCACCAGTAGGAGAAATTCTGTTAGCTCCTAGGAATCTGATAACCCTGTGACTGACCCAGAATAAAGCCATGTTCAGAGGGGCACTTGGAAGGGAGGAAAGGGTCACCGCCCTCTCTGCTATCCTGCAGCTGTGGCAGCTTTCCAAGCACATAGCATGCTGTCTGTGTTTCTATTGCATCCTGCCACCCGTATAGAGAAGATTGCCCACATGCCCCTACACTTGGAACAGTCTTCTCCCACCGCTCCTCTTTGAGACTCACAGATCTCCCTTTAAAATTCATTCCCCTTGCCTCCACAACGGGCCAACTTTGACTGGGACTGATGCCTCTCTCCCACCTCTGACGGTTTGGACTGTAGCTGTCTAAGTTAAACTGCAAGCTGCTTGGGGCAGGGACTGCTTTAGACTAAGTGCCGGCTTCGACACTGACTTATACCTGCTGCCAGTCCTGTCTCCACGTTCCTCTTCTTTTTATTACAACTTGCCTCTGGGGTCATAATCGTCTCAGTAAAATACACCAGCTTGAATCCTTGGGACTCAGGGATTGGGGGAGGGAGAGGAGAAATGACCCAACCACCCAAAACACATCCATTGCCAGGTGAAATGGTGAGTGGTACAAAGGACACTCACTGCCCCACATTATGAAATCCGCTAATAGATGCGTCTTCAGTGCTAAACACAGATCGTCAGCCACTATCCGTGGGAATGTTAGCAGCAGCAGAAAACCTTGAATGACAAGCCCGGGCTGTTCACACTGTTCTGTCACAGCCATAGACTGCGATAGCTTCCTCGGGCCCTGATCAAAGGCGAGTGCATGGAAACATTTTGCTTGATCTGGAGAGTGCTTTTGACACAGTTAATTGTAGGATATTAATGAACAGAGCTGAGTGGCTGGGGTGCTTTGAAGCTCTGATTGACATTTCAGAGCTGCCTGACGGAAAGGGCTCAGCAAAGTGGAGGTTTAAGTTACTGAGGCTAATGATCACAGGGAGTGAACTGCACCTCAGGGGAGGGTGGCTTTTCCAGAGGCTGGTTTGTTATACTGTAGTTAATAATGTGTCTGAGTCTCTTCTGCTTTCCTTGGCGTACGTAACTCCATGAAAAGACCTCCTGTTCCCAGTTCAGCCTGTACACCTCTCTGCTGTGCCACCTGGAACCAACCCAGAGAAGGGGCTGTCACTCCCCACACCAGAGGGTCCCTCTACACCTTTTCCTGAGGTTGCTGCCATCTTAGAAGAGCAGTCAGTGTGAGTCAAGCCACCTCCTGCTCCTCTGCCGAGGTCCCATCTAGTCCAGCTCCCTGGCCAGTGCAGGTTTGGCCCCTACAGTCTATTCTCCAGTCTGATTTTCAGTGACATAAAGGATGCAGCAGCCACCATTTCACAGTCTAATAGATCTCCAACTCCTTTGTGTCTCATTAGGGAGTGACCCCATGTTGGCTGGAAGTAACCTGGCCAGCCCTGGAGATCTGATGTCTGACCCAGCAGGAGTTATTTTACTCCCCCTTGGAACATAAGTGGGTTTCAGCTCCAAACAGAGTAGGAGTGACAGCGACCTCCTGCCTAAAGGGCCTTGTCTTGATTGTTGCTGGCACCCCATCACCTCACACCTACCACACTGAGCCCATGTCCTGCGGAGCAGTCCTGCCACCCAAAGCCCAGAGGGAGGACACTTTGGAGTGAGTCATGTAGGCGGGAAGTCAGTGTCGGGTCTCGTGTCCTCCTTTGTAGTTTTCTTGTGGTGGGGAAAGTTGCTGGATTGACAGTCCCGGAGACCGATGGCCTCGATTTCTCCTCAGAGCAGGCACAGCATGGCTCCCCCTCTTCATCCCCCTCAATGTGCCTTATCCATTCCCATGAAACCCAACCCCCTAGGGGACTTCAGCCTCAATGACCAGCCAAATTCCTCCTGAACCTCACCCCTTCTCCTGTCAGGCATTTCAAGGGCCATTCACCCAGCAGATAATGAGGATTTAAAAACTAAATTAACCAAGTTACAAGAGGAGACTATGTGTCTGTGTCTGTATCGAACATAGTGCCACGGTGAGCTTCATACCACAAGAACCTGCTCTCCCCTTACATAATGTACAGCAGCAAGCTGTATGGTTCTCAGTAAATAGCAATAATCCGGTGGCAGAATCTATTAGTATTAACTGTCCTGGTGATTTTGTGGCATGTCTTTCACGTTGGCCACAAAACAGCCATTTGATGAGCACGTCTTGCCATCACTGCTGACCTGTGCTGGATTGTTTTTCATAATGATGATTTTTCGGCAAGCATTTTCTGAGATGCCTCCACTGTCCCAGATGGAATCGTCGGATGGAGGTGCAGAATTTGCTACTGCTTCTATTTCCTGTTCTCTCATTTGAGAGGGAGGAGGGGAAATGTCTCTTGGCTATGGTGAGACATCTCTTCATGCTCTTACAATGTCAGGGCATGGCTGCTCTTTGCAGTTCTCAGACCCTGCCAGAGCACTGGGAGACATCTGAACAATCAAGGAGCATGGTCCAGATGGATTGGTGCTGCTAGAATCCTACTGATAAGTCATGCCAGATGGGACTGGGCTAATGTGCAGTAATAGGGTACCATACAGTAATGGATTGCCGTGTCCTGGCAAGATCAGCACTAGTAAGCCAAGGGTGAGAGGTGGGTCTTAAGCCAGCCGTAGGCAGGGACAGGGGACTGGCCTGTTCAAGGATGCTTTTTGACTGTCTTGCTTTTCTTTGGCAGAGTCTCTTCTGGTTCATTCCGGGCTGGACAGCTATGCCTGCCCTTTGGGACAGTTCCCCTGTGGCAACCTGTCTGTCTGTTTACCCCAGCTCCTGCACTGCAATGGAGAGAAGGACTGCGACAACGGTGCCGACGAAGAGAACTGCGGTAATTAGCTAACCTCACAGCCTGTCCCCTCTTTCCATTTCTCCTTGCCGCCAGACCAAAGGCAGATGCCCTGTAGTTAATAAACCATGTGGACCTGGAAATCCCAGATCCAGAACCACCAATATATTCAAGGGGATTCTGGGAACATGAACACAGGGGCAGACTTTAAGGGTCACTTATGGTTACCTGGCTGCCTTGCAGTAATCACTGAAGGTATAAATCTCTTACTGGGAGAGTACAATTTCCTCTGACCTTCTAATAATGACACAGATGTCTAGGTATGGGGTTGTCAGACGGAGATCATCCCAGCCTTAAATGTAGGAATGTAAGACCCAGCAGAAGATGAATATCCTGTCAGGACACAGTAGAGAGTCAAAGGGGCAGTGGGCAGGAGCTAGCGTAAACTAGAGATGGGCTGAAGTCACCAAACATGGGGCTGGATCCAGGTTTTGAACACCCCATGTTTCAGGGGATTCGGATCTAAGGCTTATAAAAATGGGCTCCAACTGCAAGAACCAGCTTCAGGTCAGATTCTGAATTCCCTCCCTCCGAGTTCAGGGGTATTCTGATCCAGGTGTTTGGTTCAGGCCCAGCGCTGATGTAAACGTCTCTCAAGCGCATGGTTCCCAGCACTAAGATCAGGAATCAGAGTGGGGGTGAGCGAGCCTGGGGGAAGCTGGGCATGGGGAGGAGCAGTGAGTGAGTCTGCTGTGAGATGCAAGGGGGGGGGGCCGAGGCGGACAAACCCGCATGAATTCTGCCTTCTCTTTTCTAGTGGATAATAGCGGGTGGCTGCAGATCTTGGATGACATGCAGCAAACCAAGGGCAACAGAGCCACTAAGGAAGAGGAGACCCCAGTCTGTGGTGAGTATTTCCATTCCTGGTGCTGGCTTTGTATTCCCTCCTCTTCTACTGTGTCTTCCCCAGCCTCCCCATGCTACTGCTCAAGCCCTCCTGTCTCCCCCGCTTCCTCCCCTTTTGTGCTCTCTCTGCCCCTTTTCCCCTCTCATCATCCCTCTTTCATTCCTGTCTCTCACGCCCCTCCCTCTGGAATGGGATAGGGTTGCCCCTGCATGGCAAAGGTGCTACCTCGTGACCCTGTGAGGTTTGAACAAGCCCTAAAGTTGGGATCCTGGGAAGTTGGTAAAATCTCACCCTGGAGCCTAACCCAAAATTCAGACTGAGCTTTGCTCAGGTTTGGGGGAGTTCGACTCACCCTCCCTCACTCCACCAGGGTGAATCTGCTTTTTTGGTCTTCCTGGTTCTGTCCAGGCCTGGATGTGCTGAAATACCCCAACCAAGGCTGGCCCTGCGAGATTCCCAGCCCAGACCTGAGAAGTTCAAGAAAGCATCTCTCCCCTTCTGTTTCCTCTCCCTTCACACACCCTGCCTCTCCTTTTATCCCCTCCACTGCTCCCGTGTTGCTCTTTAGGAGTGTGTCTGCCGTCCCCTGCCCCTTTGACCCTGACATATCCAGCCAGCCCTGACCCCTCTCTGTGCACCAGTGTGTCCTTTTATCTGCTCACCTGCCCAGCCATATACTGAGATCCTGTCTGTCTCCAGTCTCACTGTTTCCCTTGTGCTTGTCCCCAGTGCTTGACCGGTTCCCAGAGGAATGCCAGTGCCAGGGAAGGACGATAGATTGCACCGGCCAGAACTTGCACACCGTCCCCTGGGTCTCCTCCAACGTGACGAAGCTGTGAGTAACAGGGGCCACCATGGGGTAAATGTATCCCTTTCTTTGCAAAATTGGAGCCAGTGGGAAATTCGCCCTGGTGATTCCCATTTTTAGCCTGTCTCACTGTGCTGCATAGCATCAATCATCAAGGGGGTAGTGCCACCTAGTGGCAAGGCTGCAGAGGAAGCTAGTTCCAAAGGTGATAGATAATGCAGAGAAATTTGTGCCTGTTATCTAGCAAACTGAGTCTGGGATTATCACAAGGAGACCTTTATTGCTTAGATTAAGGATGCCCCAGATGCTCAAATCTCAGCTTTTCCCTAATCCTCTATGATCAAACCCACGAGGCTGTATTTTAATGCTGGAGGTGCTGCTGCCAGGTGCTCTGTGCCAATCAGGCAAGAGAGGTCTAAGCCACCAATAGCTGGAGAGATGGCTGGTAAACTGTGAGCCTTTTGGCCAAAGCCCCAGGCTTCATCCCCCAGGGTAGGCCTAACTGCAAAGTGCTTGCTGTGAAGGCAAAAAGAAAATTTTGACATCAAACTGAATGAATTTCCCATCCATTAGTTTGTACTGAGTTGTTGTCTTTCCCTGGATTATTGGCATTAAATAATGGACCCTTTGCATTTCTCTAGCCCCTTTCTACCGAGGATGAATAACTCTGCAAGGGGCTGTGAACCTTGCCTAAAAAATTGGCATGTCCGATATTTGGGGCCATGCAGCGTTTGGGGCTCATGACATCTGAGCGGCATGCACAGACGGCAGAACGAGCCTGGCCACTCAGTCTGAGCAGGCAAACGCCATTTGCATACAGGAATCGGGGGCGGGGGGGGGAAGGGTTGCAGCACTCAAAACCCTCAGGTGTCAAAAATGATGCAGGCAATTCAAGAACTGCTGTTGGCAAATGCGATCAGTAATGGATAGCAGAGAGCCACCCGTCTCACACACGTTACTCAGATAAGATAGGAAGAGGGGACTTTACCTGGGGGAGGCTGGGGGGAGTAAAGAGACCTGCATTTCTTAATTGTTCACAACGTATTTCTTGATCAGTGGTCCCTGGTTTTTCTTTCCACCCCTCCCTAGGGTTCTGAATATTAATAAAATCCACTCACTGTGGGACAACCAGTTTATCATGTACAGAAGTCTGGAGAAGCTGTAAGTACCACCCCCCTCAGAGCGGCCAGCTCATGGACAAGGGCATGGGGGGAGGGGGGAGGGGGGAGGGGGAAGGAGGAAGAGTAGCAAATTTGCTGAGTCAGCAGCGCCACATTTAAAAAAATAAGCCCATATTATGCAGGACCAGTTTGGCTAGGCAAGAGATGATGACCTTGACTTCTTCAGCCTGGCAGGGCCCTGTGTCCTCAGAGGCTGCGGCTTTTCTCATTTTAATAATCCACCATCGCACCTCTTGGGCGTTCGGCTTCAGAGTCAGAGGAGCAGAGAAAGTGGGAGGGTTGTGGTAAGGCCTTGTTTACAATTGTTCCTTAGTTAGTTATCACTGAGCGTGGTTGGCTGGCTCTGTCAGTGCTTGTGTTACTTTGTATGAGGTCTGATCAGGTACGCATTGAAATCATTGGGTATCTGTCATAGATATCATGGGCCCTTCCGGCACTGCTTCCATTATAATGTGCTAAGTAGGGGGTGAGGAATCAAAGTGACCTTTTTGCTCACATAACATGGGGTCTGGGTGGTTCAGAGTCCAGCATGGCTGTTAAATGGCAGAGGGGAGAAGAGCAAACAGCTCTCTGTCCTGGAAGATTCCAGCACCTTTTCTACAAGTCATTTCACTTGGGCAAACAAGATATTTCCAGCCTGATACGTCAGCGAGTTTATGATCTGAGATCACTCAGAACAGATTTTGTTCTTTCAGGTTGGATCCCGGCCTAGCGTCCTTGCTTGTAATAATAATAATAGTGCCGTGCTTGTCTCTAGTGCACCAGGATCTCAGAGCTGCCATTAATGATTTCCAAGCATTTGTTCTTTCATCTTCACTCCCCTCAGATGGGGAAACTAAGGCAGAGAACGTGGAAGTGACGTTCCCAAAGTTGCACAGAAAGCCTGTTAGCAGGGCCAGGACTCAAGCCTCCAACTCCTGACTGCCAGTCCTGTATTTTTATCCATAAAAACATCATCCCCTTCACTGTGGTCCATTCCCAGTGCTGGTCTCTCACTCCCTGGGCTACTGGGGATGGGAGTGCTGTACATTGCTGTGCAAGAGACTTTCCATTGCTTAGTCCTGAGCTCTCTGAGGGGTGGACAGGGCTGCTAGCGCTCTGTACTTCTGTGCAGAAGTGATACAGGTTTGATTCAGTCCTGGGGACCAGGAGGGGCTGGGAGCACTGTGGAAACCCTATTAACCCTGAGATATTTCTGTTTGGTTTGTAAACAGCCTCTTGCAGCACAACGAAATCCAGTCAATACTGCCCCATGCTTTTGCTGGACTTTCCAAGCTTAAAATGCTGTGAGTAAAAGCTTTTCATGTTGTGGGTTGCAGGGGAGAGGGGGTTATTGACAGTCTCCGTGTTTCAGCCCTCTTAGCACAAAATGAATGCAGCCTAAAGGCACGTGGTCTAGCAGCACCTCTGGAGACATGTGTCTGAACAAAATGAACCCGCCCTCCCCAGCAAGAACGATGTTTGAAATTAGAGCACCATGTTATGGGGGAGGGAGGACTTCTGGCTCTTACAAATGTTTCTCTCTCATGTTCCCCTCCCCACATGATTCATTCCAAATCAGGCTTGCCCCTGCAAAATGCAGATGACGTGAGGGTATCCCCATTCACACCCCTAAAATAAGGCTTAGGGGAGCTGCTGTCGGGAAATGGATGATGAATAAAAACCAGTTTAACCAACAGCATCTACCCAAGGTCACTTTTCTTCTCTTCTCTTTAACAATTCCAGGTTCCTGAGTCACAATAACATCACTGAGCTGACGCCAAGAATCTTCCAGGATCTGCATCATCTTGAATGGCTGTAAGTGCCTCTTTCCATTGGGTGGCCCACCGGGGTTCAGTGAGGAGTAAGGGGATGGAATTGAGTTTAAGGCCAGGTTTGCCGGAATATCTGGGATAATACTCGAACATTAGGCTGGGCAAGATGCTGTTGAGGCCAAAAGCTTAGCAAGATTCCTGCGTGGATTAGACCTCTATATGGTTAAGGAGAACATCACAGTGATATTAGATTGGATTAAGCATATCAGAGATATAAACCCTTCTGCAATGGGGCATAAGCCAACCGGTAATGTATGGGGTTAGGAAGAAACATTATCTCTGGGCAGGTTACTCCGTAATTGCCCACAATGGGGCTTCTTGAACGTTCTGAAGCCTCCATTCCTGGCCACTATTGGAGACAGGTTACTGGCCTAGGTGGACCAAATACTGGTCTGATCAGGCATGGCAGTGTGTGTGCATATGCCAGCCTGGCTCCCCACAAAGATTTGGGGGCAGACTGGCACTCGGGACCACCCTGAGTAAGCTGCTCCTCAGGTTTTTTCTAGGCTATTTAAGGGAGAAGTTGTGTTGATCAGGTGGCAAATTATGAGGATGGGACTCTGAAGTGCTGGGAAGTTCTCTCTCCAGGCTGAGCTAAGCTCAGTAAGGCAGCAATCTTGCAAAGCAGACATTATTGTTCCTCTTCTCTAGTGATCCCTGTATGGGCACCCAGGCAGTTCTTCCTCAGGTCTGTGGTGCTGCATATGGAGCCCATACAGGGATCATTAGCAAAGTAGAACAATAATGTCTGCTCTGCAAGATGGCTGCCTTATTGAGCTTAGCTAAGCCTGGAGAGAGAACTTCCCAGGCTCCCAGCCCTTTAGAGTCCCTTCTAATATCACTGTGATGTTCTCCTTAACCATATAGAGGTCTAATCCACATGGGAATCTTGCTAAACTCTTGGCTTCAATGGCATCTTGCCCAGCCTAATGAATCCCACTGTTCGAGTATTATCCCAGATATTCAGGCAAACCTGGCCACAAAATCTTTGGGGGAGCCAGACGTGCCCTTAAATCTCAAATTCCCCAAGTGGACTTTTAATTTAGCATTTATTTTTGTAGCAAAAGAAAAAAATCCAGTAGTCCCCTGATTGTGAAAGAAACCAGACTCTGAACTTGGAGCAAGCACATCAGCCAGAATGCTCTGGGTGGAAATTCAAAGGGGTGATCTATGTACTCATCTCCGCTGGCGTGGGTGGGTGGGGGGGAGGAGGGACGGGGGAGGGACCAGGCAGTGAAGGAGAGGAGGAAGCTGATGTTACCTGAATTTCTGCTGTCAGGGGGAAAAGGAAGAAACCATCTCCCGCAGGGACAATTTAGACCTAAATGTAAGCCTGTGAGACGGTCTCTCCTTCCTAACCTAGTATAGCCCCTACTTTGTTCCTATGGAGTTGCCTCTCCATCTAAAGTCTGTTCTTCTGGGTCACCACCTTTCTCTCTTCTCATTTCAGAATGCTGGATAACAACAGAATTGCCAAGATCCTCCCAGCGACTTTTGTGGGGTTGAAATCTCTGTACTTTCTGTAAGTCTGTAGCCAGTCCTCTGGGGTCTCTGGGGGTCCCACTTCCATAATGTCCTTGATGCTGCTTCTTTCATTTCCATCCCCTAGGCCAGTGTTTCTCAACCATTTCAGGCTGGTGATCCCTTACTTAAAGTGAACATTTTTCATGACCTCATTACATTTACTATAAAAATAAGAGTGAAAAAATGTATCAACAGTAATGCTAAGGCTACACAATTTATGTGTATGTTTCAGGAGGTTGACAGACTATGTTACCTTGAAGGAAAAGGGAGTGTGGGGATCAGGAAAGCAGGATTTTCTTTGTTTTAGATCAGGGGTGGGCAAACTTTTTGGCCTGAGGGCCACATTGGGGTTGCAAACTGTATGGAGGGCCAGGTAGGGAAGGCTGTGCCTCCCCAAACAGCTTGGCCCCCACCCTCTATCCGCCCCCTCCCACTTCCCGCCCCCTGGCTGCCCCCCTCAGAACCGCCAACCCATTCAACCCAACCCCTCCCCCCCGCTCCTTATCCCCTGACCGCCCCCTCCCGGGACCCCCCACCCCTAATCATCCCTCCAGGACCTCACCCCCTATCCAACCCCCCCGATCCCTGTCCCCTGACTGCCCCGACCCCTATCCACATCCCTGTCCCCTGACAGGCCCCCGGGACCCCCATGCTTATCCAACCCCCCTGTTCCCCATCTCGTGATCCCTATCCACACCCCTGCCCCCTGACATGCCCCCTGGGACTCCCATGCTTATCCAAACCCCCCATTTCCCATCCCCGACCGCCCTCCCCAGAACCTCCGCCCCATCCAACTGCCCCCTGCTCCCTGTCTCCTGACTGTCCCCCAGGACCTCCCACCCCTTATCCAACGTCACAGCCCCAGCCCCCTTACCATGCTGCTCAGAGCAGCATGTCTGGCAGTCGCGCTGCCCGCGCGGCGGCATACCTGCAGGGGAGGGGGGACAGCCTCCCCGGCCAGGAGCGCAAGGGCCAGGCAGGACAGTCCCGTGGGCCAGATGTGGCCCGCGGGCCGTAGTTTGCCCTCCTCTGCTTTAGATAGTACTAAAAGTGTCAATGTTTTGCGCTTCTCCTCCTCCCCCGATTGTCATTTGTGAGTGACTCCCTCCCCACAATGTTTGTGACCCACCGGTTGAGAAGCACTGATCTATACCATTCCTTTCCTTTGCTGCACTGTATTTAAGGCCAAATCTTACCACTATTATTCTGTCCTAATGCAAGCAAATCTCCACTGGGAGTTTTGCCTGAATAAAGATCTCAGTGTCTGACACTTAATTATAGGCAGAGCTGCTGATGCAACCTATACGTAATGTTGCCCAACACTTCACAGTGTATGACCCTGTTTTCCTTTTCTTACAACTTTGCCAAACTTTAATTGTTTGTCTAAAATTTTCCGTTCCAGGCATGTGCCTCAAGCAGAATGTTTTGGGGACATTTCAGCAAAAATGGTTCAGCCATTAATCAGAACAAGATTAGGGGGAAATGCTTTGTTTTGCCCATGTTAAAAAATATTCCCACAACCATTTTGTTGAGAAGCTCTAGCACCTCCATGCCCTGGAGCAGGGGCTTGACATTTGGCAGGGATGTGTCTTTTGTTGTTCTTGGGAAAAACTACCCACATTTGGCCAAGTTATAAACCTTTGAAAAACTCAAGTTCCCACCTGCTTGGTAGAGAATTGCTAGAGTTAGGGAGCTACATTCTCTGAAGCTGCTGTCTGCAGCAAGCATGCTCCAGCCAGCGCTACACAGACTGAGCAGGCCTTTCCCTGCAATTGCTGTGGGTTGCCTGTGCAACCTGATTTTGGCCCTCTTGTATGCATGCATTAGGATACGGTCTGTCATTACATGAGCATATACCATTATTTCCACAGGAACCCTGCTGAAGATAATCTTATCTATAAATTGTGGTTATCTGAGTCAGTACCCTAAAGGAAATGAGTGAAACTAACAGCAACCACTAATATCTGTGCAATGGATTGGCTCAATGACCTGTGATCTCTGGACACAGGGGGTGTGACTCCCTACTACCGTGGGAGCCATTGGAGAGCTGTCTATGACAGACAGACTGCGAGGACAGGCCTAGTGAAATGTTGCACGTACTCTATTCAGCACAGATAGGTAACTGCATTTCAGGCTCAGAGGCATTAGCGACTGTGCCAGGAATGCAGTACCAATCCCACCTGTGTACCAGCACATGTACTAGGCATTAATAGACTCATAGACTTTAAGGTTAGAAGGGACCATTATGATCATCTAATCTGACCTCCTGCACAATGCTGGCCACAGAATCTCACCCACCCTCTCCTGTATCAAACCTGTGTCTGAGCCATTGAAGTCCTCAAATCCTGGTTTAAAGACTTCAAGGTGCAAAGAATCTTCCAGCAAGTGACCTGTGCCCCATGCTACAGAGGAAGGAGAAAAACCTCCGGGGCTTCTGCCAATCCGCCCTGGAGGAAAATTCATTCTCGACTCCAGATATGGTGATTAGCTAAACCCTGAGCGTATGGGCAAGACTCACCAGCCAGACACCCAGGAAAGAATTCTCTGTAGTAACTCAGATCCCACCCCATCTAAGGTTTTCGTATTGCTTCCCAACCAGGTACATGCTGAACAACTCCCTGAGTAGCATGCCCAACACCTCCGTATGTGCAGAGATGCCGAAGCTCAGCTGGCTGTGAGTACCTGCCCTGGTGTGGAGATCTGGTGTCTGAATCGGCAGAGGCTGTGGTGTTGGGTTAGCCAGAATAAGGCACAGGCACCTCAGCCCACCCCTGCCAGTGGCATTCTTGTGAGCAGTTTGGGTGTGGGTATTCCCAGTGCAAGCGAGAGGGCGAGGAGAAGCAGCTGTGTCTCTCTTGGTATTCTGCAGGGCAGCGCGGTAGATGCGATCAGAGCAGGGGTTAGCTTGAGGTGATTTGGCTGGACTGGAAGGGCAGAGAGGAGAAGGCTGCAGCAGATGAGAGACAAGCAAAGGTGTTCTAACAGAGGGGAGCGAGGGGACAGGGTGGATATTAGAGAGGAAGCAATGAAAGGCCATAGTGAGAGCATGCATCAGAGAAAGGAAATGAAGAGGATAGGGAGGTCGTGAGCCTGGGAGATGAGGGGATAATGTCGTTTTTGACAGTGACACAGAAAGCAGGACCAGAGACAATGATCTTTGGGGTCAGTTCTCACACCGCTGCCAGGCAGCTGGGGTCAGGAGCTCTGCTCTCATGGGTGGCATCGGGCCAGACTCCCTTCTGTCCAGGGAGAAGCAACAATTTGTCTGGCCGAGGACATCTAGGTTGGAGGGGGATCAATAAGGTGAAGGATTGCTAGCCATGGAAACCCAGCTACTGCTCTTTTTCTAGGGAGCTGGAAGGAAACCAGATCCACGCTCTGAAGAGCTCAGTGTTCCAGGAATGCAGCACCTTCACTGTGCTGTGAGTACCAACCCTCCACTGGCCGTACACGAAGGTGTGGGGGGGAGAGTGGGATCTGGCGTGGCTATGGAGTCACCCCTTCAACCCTCACCTGCATGGGGAAAATCACCAGGGACCCCATCTATCAGCTGGGTCATGCTATGAATTGGGTGCAACACCAGCGACCTTGGGCCAGGTTCTCAGCTCGTATAAATCAGTGCAGGTCCAATGACTTCAACAGAGCTAGGCCGCTTTGTCCCTACTGCAGATCTGGCATCCTGAATCCATTTTATGGCACAAAACCTATGTTTATAAACAGCAACAGTAGAGACAATTTCATGGTATTTTAAATATCGGTTGTATATCTGCATTTATACTTGGTAATGGGGGCCAGAGATTTCACCTCTAGTTCACTGCTTTGGCATCTGCTCAGGTTAGTAATGAGCAAAAGCCATTGAGGGCCATTCAGTGACCAACGAGACATGAGCTGGTGAGGCTAACACCTGTCCACCTCACAAACCATGGAGAATGAGCTAGTACCCTTGGAGCAAAGACTAAGGCAGAGGGTGGGATGTGGAGACAGGTCACCTTTCTGCTGCCCACGCTGTAGCTGCTGTGTGGGCAAAGCGATTCGCTCTCCACCCAGAACCTTTCACTAGCTCTAAAATCCCTTTTACATTCATCTTTTAAAGAAGAAAAATATAAAGCCTGCCTAGTAGGTTCTCAGCCTGTTAAACATGTGCCAGTTCTTTTTTTGCCCCTCATCCCTAAAGTCTATTTTTGGTCAATTTCATATCTGGCCTGCAGTGTTCGTTTACAGTGTCAAGCTATAGTGCTGGTGCTTTCCAGGAGCTCACAAAGCCAAGGAATTCTCCCAGAGAAGATGCAGCCCTGGCCTAGAGTCTAGTTTTCCTAAACATGATGTTGATATATTTCCCAGAAGGTTCAGCCTCTGGAGCCCTGCAAAATAAGGCTAATAAACTTCCATGCCCTGTATATGTTATTCATGTACACAAGCTACAAATTGTCCATGGGACAGTGGCATGAATGGAATGTGCATTCAAGCCTGTCCTCCCAAAGTGAGGGGTGATTATTATCCAGGGCACTGGGAATGCATCACTGGAGCCTTTCCCAAAGCTGTCAGATTGGAGTAGGTGAGTAAACCCAAGGCTTATCTGAACAGTAGCTGATAGTGGCTTTGGCAGGATCGCCTCCTGTATCTTGAGGAAGATTTCCCCGTTCCCCAAGCTGTGTTAACAATGGTATAATCCCCAAGTAAGTCCCGTTACTTTTAGCTTGATGCACCCAGTTACTTGCTCACCTGGCAAGGGATTTGGGAGGCTTAAATAATTAATCATAGAGCCCTGGCTATTGGAGATGGCAAAGGGCCATTAGGTCACCTGGTCTAATGAACAGAGGGATGTTCGCTCTTCACTCATGAAGGTTTGTGAAACACTTTGAGCGCCTCAGATAAAGGGGCAGTATGGACCCGAGGCAACATTTCAGAAGTGCTGATCGTCCTCTAAAGTCACTGAGCGCTGCAGGTGCTCTGAAAAGCAGCCCACTTTTAATTAGTTAATTTTAGGCACCCACATGGGAAAATGTTGGCCCTGAGTTTTAGAAGTGGTTAGGCCTGCAGTAACACAGCCAGTGTGTGTGTGTGAGCTGCTGTTGTGATGGTACAAACAAACCAGGTACCTCCTCGGTCTGCATGCGGGACACAAGTCAAGCACTTCTGAGCAGTAATCAAGGACTGCAGTGTGCAAAATACTGTTCTAACAGGCACTATTATTATTATGCCATTTCTCATCTGAAACACTTGGGCTCTGTTGCAGCCTGATTATCAACGAGCTAATTTCCAAAGGCATTTTCATAGTCAAGGCAAGGAGACATTCCAATTGATGCATTTCATCCTCATTTTCTGAGTGATCCCAGGTGTTTCCAAATGCCTCAGCACAGGGGACTGGAGTAGAAGAGCTCTCACGGTCCTGCCAGCCGTACATTTCTATGATTCTATGAAACCTTGTAATTCTGAGCTTTCCCAGACCCTCTGGGAACAACCTGCAGCTGATGGAGCATTGGCGGCACATTCCAGAACTCAGTACCCAGGAGTTCTGCCTCCTCGGAGTTCCTGCTCTCTCTGTGTATGGTGCCCAGACTCTGCCCAGTATGCTCCTGCCCCCTCTAGAGCTGGGGGTCAGCTCCTGGCACTGAGGGACTGTCTATAGTGCAACTAGACACCCGTATCTGGCCCATGCCAGCTGACTTGGGCTCACGTGGCTTGGGCTAAGTGTAGCCATTTCAGTGTAGCCATTCGGGTGGTGCACGGTCTCTAGGATCCTGTGAAGTGGGAGGGTCCAAGAAGAGCCTGAACATCTACACTGCAATTAATCAGCCCCTTAGCCCGGCCTTGCCAGCCCTTGAAACAGGCCAGCCGGGGGTGTCTGCTTGCAGTGTAGACATACCCTAAGTGAGCCTGATGGCTTTGTAGTGTGCAGTGTGGAAACCCCAAAGCAGGGAGCAGTACAGTCTCCACTGAAGTAGCAGCCTTCCAGCACTTCACTTTCCTTGCTGGGTGCCGGCCCGTCTTTGGCATGCAGCTTCGGAGCATGGTGCTTCGTATTTCCCTGTCCTCTATAACCCGTTTGTGGGCACTGCCAACACTTATTACTCTCAGGGCATCCGTGGGCAAGTAAGAAGTGAGCAGCCATTAACAAATGGACTGAGATGGAGATTCGTGCGTGTGTCGCACGGGGGCTGGACTGCAGCCTGAAGACTCGTTTGTATTTTGCAGTGATTTCCAGGGGACGTTGTCAATGATCCACCCTCAGCTCCCCTCTTGATACCTTCTCAAAGGAACGAATGCTTTGGAAGGACCTATTTTCAGCCACAGACAGCTGACACAGCCTGTACGGCTCACAGAGGAGGCCACTAGACATTTTATCCCAAGAGGCTGAACCCTGTGTTCCCTTAGCAAGAACTCTCCCTGCCCCATGCTGCCAAAGATGGGAGGAGAGTGAGTGGCTTCCTCCCCACAATGCAATGCTTCTTCAAGCCAAGCATCCAAGCACTTTTGGCTTTGATCAGGAATGTGTTTCTAAGAAGAGTTATGTCAGCGTCATGGAAACATAAGCCAGGGCAAGACAGAAGGCATAAACACGCCCTGCCAATGACACCAGCACAAGTGACAGCTTTATGAGGAGATGAAACAGACAAGAAGAGGCTAATACGCGGGGTGGTGTGGGACAGCAGGAAGAACTTCCCCAGCCCTCCTTCCCTCACTCTGTCTTCTCTCTGCAACTATCCCAGCCTAGCTGAGGTCTGGTGATAATGAGGATCTGATAACTAAGGGGTGGGAGTGGGTATTCCTAGATTAAATGTTTGGCAAGGACGTGAGCCTCTCCCAATGCAGCATTCCCACCCACTCCCTATGGCCACCGCGCCGCCGCTTTCTTCTTCAGCGGGAATTCGGCGGCAGGTGCTTCCCTCCGAGAGGGACCTGCCGCCGAAGAGCCCGACGTACCGCCCCTTCCCCTTGGCCACCCCAAGCACCTGCTTGCTGGGCTGGTGCCTGGAGCCGGCCCTGCCTGTACCACAGCTCCCAGCCTGGGGAGCTGAGCTCCATAGCTCAGCTAGTAAAAGGAGTAGCTGATATATAGGTACGAGGGGTCTGGAAATATCCTCCATGTGGCAGGGGCAGCAGCAGTTCCAGTTCCTTGCCAGCGCCATGGATGAATGTTCAGGGCTTCAGGAAGTTGTCTGAGCATATTGTTCAGTTTTATCCCGCCCTTAATTGTTCACTGAGGGCCTGGGGGGGGTCAAATCCAGAGATGGACTGAAACTTCCTCCAAACTGGCACTTCAATAAGTGACACAACGTGTGGCTGCACTGGAAAACCATGGTTCATTCAATACTGGATACGGATGTTCATACCAAAGGTGCCCAAATCGCAGACAATGAACCGTCCTGAGTTCTGAATTTGGCTTGAAGCCAGATGAGCTTTGTGTAGTGTTGGGTTGCACTGTCAGCTCTGTTTGGTTCACACTCCGACAAATTCTTATGGACTCGTCTGATTCTGTGTTTAGTTGTGAGCTGTCCCTGAATCCCACAGTTCAACCCTGGAGCTGCTCTTCGCCAAATATAAGTGTTTGGATCTGGACTTTGGATCCATGTGAGTGTATCAGTGGGACTGGCACAAGTTTAGTAGTAAACATGTGCTATGTAAGGAACAGAGCAGGCCCAGGTGCGTGGCCTCAAACAAGCCTCTCAGAATTCCAGCGTTAAGATCTCCTTCGTGCCATGCTCAGTTCTAAGGTCATCAGAGACCCTGGAAGGAACTGGGAAATGAAGGGCTGCTTTTCACCAGAGCTTCTCTCTTCTCCTCCAGGATTCTGCGCAGAAACAAGATCAAATGGATCCAGGAAGGGGCGTTTTCCAACCTGAACAGACTGGTGGAGCTGTAAGTATTGCTATTGATTTCCCAGATGCAGTGCCCCTCCTCCACCCCTCGTGGTCAACGGCGTGTCAGTGGTTGTTGTGATTGTGTCACTGTCTTGACCGTGATCATTTGCTCATGATCCTGTGGGGGGATCTATTTGTTCTCCCTTGGTGAATAGTTTCCTGACACTTGGGTGCTTGGCTGCTCCACCTACAGGTAGCTTTTAATAACCTCTACATCTATTTGATGCTTATGAAAGTGGAATGCTGATGTTGCTGGATATAGTGCTGCTAAGTGGGTCCAAGCTTCCCCTTCTCCCAGCTCTGCTCATGCTCTTCACTCCTGATCTGCAGCACCCTTTCCTGTTCCTGTCCTGCACCCCCACACAGGCTGGGCAATATCAGCATATTCATAAATGAGCTGGAAAATGAGGTGCAAAGTTTGCAGATGATACAAAATTACTCGAGATTATTAAGTCTATGAAGAGTTCCAAAGGGAATCTCACAAAACTGGGTGACTGGCTGATGAAATTCAGTGTTGATAAGTGCAAAGTAATGTGCATTGGGAAGCATAATCCCAACTGTACATACAAAATCATGGGGTCTAAATTAGCTGTTGCCACTCAAGAAAGAAATCTTGGAGTCATAGCGGATAATTCTCTGAAAACATCTGCTCAATGTGCAGCAGCAGTCAAAAAAGCCAACAGAATGTTAAGGCCCATTAGGAAAGGGATAGATAAAACAGAAAGTATCATAATGCCTCTATAAAAATCAATTGTACGCCCACACCTAGAATACTGCATGCAGTTCTGGTCACCCCATCTCAAAAAATATATTGGAAAGACTTTGGAAAAAATACAGTGAAGGGCAACAAACATGATGAGAGGTATGGAACAGCTTCTGTATGAAGAGAGATTAAAAAGACTGGGACTGTTCAACTTAGAAAAGAGACAACTAAGGGGGGGATATGATGGAGGTCTATAAAATCATGACTGGTGTAGAGAAAGTGACTAAGGAAGTGTTATTTACCCCTTCACAGAACACAAGCACCAGGATCACCCAATTAAATTAATAGGCAGCAGGTTTATAACAAACATAAGAAAGTATTTCTTCACACAACACATAGTCAGCCTGTGGAACTTGTTGCCAGGGAATGTTGTGAAGGCCCAAAGTATAACTGGGTGAAAAAAAAGAATTAGATAAGTTCATGGAGAATAGATCCATCAGTGGTTATTAGCTAAAATTATCAGTGATGCAATCCCATGCTCTGGGTGTTATTAAGTTTTTGCCAAAAGAGGGGACTATATGACAGAGGATGGATCACTTGCTAATTTCCCTGTTCTGTTCATTCCCTCTGAAGAATCTGGCACTGGCCCCTCTTGGAAGACAGGATACTGGGCTAGATGGACCATTGGTCTGACCCAGCATGGCCGTTCTTATGTTATGTTCTAATGCACCACAAACCTAACCGGCAGCACTGCCTGCTATTCCAGTCCTGGGCTCTCCCCTTAGCTCTGCCAAGCACCTCTACCCTAATCTGCATGACTTCTGCTATGCTTCGCCTGCCCCCAATCCCGCTCATTTACACAGAGCTCTGCAAGCACCTGAACTTGCACAGATCTTCAACGTTCTAGTTACTCCAGCTCTGAGCCATTCTTGGGGCTATCATTTGCTACCCAATTGTAACAGTTTTATGATGTGTGCATATAGCGCCCTTCCCTCCCCCCCTCACCCCCGCTGAACCCCAACAACCAGCTGTCTGAAATCTTGCTTTTGTTTGCACAGTGACCTGTCTTACAATAGACTGGAGGAACTTCCACCATCTTTATTCAGTAACCTGCATGACCTCCAGCAGCTGTGAGTACTGTATTGGAGCTCCCCAAGCCTTAATCTGAGCCGCCCCTTTGGCATTTGTTACTGCTTTAAAAATCTTCAAAGGGTACCACAGAGAGCAGCATAGGCAGCCAGCTGTCCATGAGGGGTACTCAGAGTGCAGCTCTAGGGGGACCACCCGGCTCAGGGAATTGTTAATGGGCTGTGACCAGGGTCCCAGTGGTGACCAGCTGTGGTCACTCAATTAGGGTGAACTACAAAGAATGGGGCAGCCAAATCCGCAAAAACTGGTGGATATTCCAATACTTAGATTTACCAAGCCAGCATAAAACAGCTTCTTTATTACCTTACTGGTTACTCAGAAGTCCAATCAACACAGTTCCCTTAAAGTGATCCAGCCTCAGGCCTCCATCCAGGTACCCACGTCAAATATGATGAAAATTTCTGTAAATCTTATTTCATTGTATTAAAGATAAGGTTCTACCAATCCCAAAGGATCAGACACATTGCTTCTCAGATTATTGAATATTCCAAATCTTATCCAAAGACACGCTACAGCCAATTCTTATTAACTAAACTAAAATTTATTAAAAAACAAAAGAGAGAGAGAGAGAATGGTTGAAAGATCGATATACATACAGACACGAGTTCAATTCATTGAGGTTCAGATTCATAGCAGAGATGGTGAGCTTTGTAGTTGCAAAGAGTTCTTTCAGAAATAGTTCATAGGTTATAGTCCAAAGTCATTGCAGGATGTGCCAGTTTAGGACTGGGATCTCAGCCCTTTTGTCTAAGCTCCCCCTGTATGAAGCCTCAAGCAGATCTGAGATGACAGAATCAGGACCCAAGGATCTTTTATACAATTTCATGTCCTCTTTGACAAGTTGGGAGTTCCTCCAGGAACGAAAGGTCATTAGGATGACTTTGTAGGAAGTTCATCGCTGGTACTTAGCTATAGAATTAACATAAGGCCATTTGCTTGTTCCTCCAGCATTCACAGTACATTTCAAAGAGAGATGAATACCGAGATTTCCCCATATTTACAATTCATTTAAATGCTAGGATGTTCTTTTGATCTCTGGACTATCAGAATCCAGCATAGACAGGGCCTGTTGATTACATTGTGGACCCTACTCATACACATGTAAATACAAAACAATAATACAAAAACACAAACATTATCTCCCCAGTCTTTTGAGGGTTATTTATTTTGCAGGATGTTTAACCCTTTCTGGCCATGCGTCACATGGGCTAACCAGCCTTTTGCTTCTGAGTCATCGGGTCAAATCCAACCCAGATAAGAAGCACCTGCAATAGCTGCCAGTTGTTTGTTGGCCTAATTGAAAGGAAACAGTGGTCTGTGCCCACAGCACTGCTTGGCCCTGTTCTTGCAGCTTCAGCAAAGGAACAATAATAATAGTACCCAGCTCTTATCTAGTGCTGTTCATCAGTGCACTAGACTGCTCTGCCTTCCCAGGCACCGTGCATTCCCTCACACTAGGTGTAGGTGGTCTCCCTAGGTTGACCGTGCCAGTCGCAGCCAGTACGTAACAGCGGGTATGTTACTGTTTCAAGAGAGGCAGGGGAGTCTGAGGCCAGGGGAAAGTCTGCCATGGGTTTGCTCCTGGTGTGGCCTTGGTTTATGTGTTCCCAGTTAATAGTTTGCAGCTAAGGAATAGAACCAGACTGAACACGTTCGGGTTCGAGCCTCCAGGGCAGTTACAGATTTATTGGAGAAATGTGACTGACCCAATGGGGGATAGAATCAAAATAAAATAATCAGTTCAAACCAACAGCCATTACAATATAACCTCACACTGCAGTGGTGCCTGCAGTCCAAGATGACCTGGTGCATTGGGGGGTGCTCACTCCCTGCACAAGAAGAAGGGGTGTATAATCCTTTCTCTAACGGTACCTTGATGGTGGATGAGCATGCTAACCTAAAAGCCGCACACCACCCTTTTATAATCAATTATACGACCACCCCATAATTAATTAGCATTAAGCCTCCCTTTTACTGTTTCTATATTTCTGCTATCATAATTAAATATTTTTACTTTCTTATTGGCTATTTAACACTAAACATCATCTTAATTAACATCTGCATAAATACCACTCCAATAAGTATCAATACAGGTAGGGTGACCAGATGAGGGGACGAAAATATCGGGACACATGGGCGGGGGGGGGGGGGGGGGNACCAACAGAAGTTGTCCCAGTGAAAGATGTTTCCTCACTAGGGTGACCAGATGAGGGGAAAAAAATATCAGGACACATGGGGGGGCGGTGCCCGCCCACAGAGCAAAAAAAAAAAAAAAGCCGAGTCCTGCCCCAGCTGAGCAAAAAAAAAAAAAAATTTATTGGGCCGTCTGGTGACCCTAAATACAGATAACATGCTGTCAACACATTCACATTTTGTCTAAACCACTTGTTAAAACCAAATCACTTGTTAAAACCAAATATGTTTACAACATGACCTGGGGTTATGTCCTAGCTTATCTCTAACTTGCCTTTGAATTGTCTCACTTCACTCAGATATTACTTTTCTTATTATTATCAAGCCCAAATTTAGGCCCACAAATTGCTCTCTACTCACATTTCAGCATATTTCTATTTAACATAAGCAAGCATCATCTCTACCGGCGGCCCTGGGGAGTTCTCGGCTTTCAGGTTTTGTGGGGAATTTCTGGAAAGACAGACTCTGCTTTTTCTGTTTGCAGGAATATTTCCTACAACCCCCTGAAGCAGATCTTTGCCGACCAATTTGACAGCCTGCCCCACCTGCGCTCTCTGTAAGTGTGAACAGCAGCACAGATACTGAAGAGCTCTGCCTCCCCTAAAGCCCCTTGAGCCTGTCGCCTCAGGCCAGGTGGAGAGCCAAGCTAGTTCATGTCTTCTGTTGCATTGATTTTTACAGGAGTATTGAAGGTCTGGAGCTCCCCAATATCCAGACTCGCATGTTCCAGAAACTCACCAATCTGTCTCACATGTGAGTACTTAGGAGTGGGGAAAAGGATTGGGAGCTTCTGTTGCTATGGTAGAAGTTAGTGCCAGGAAAAATTAAACAAACCGGGCTCAATCCTCAGTCGATATGTCTTTCTGCCATGCCCAAAAAACAGCTGGATCTCCCCAGATAGATATTCCTATGCTACCCCGCACAGAGAGTATGCCAGGATCAAGACACTGCTTTCTGGGAATCCCTAGCTGGCAAAAAGGCCTCTGGAGGGTCATAGCCAACAAGGCTTAGTTTAGTCTAAACTGTGCCAAGAGAGATGGGGGAACAAGTTCCAGGTCTGGGGATACACAAACACCACAATATTTAAAGGTGTTTTACCCATAAGCATTAATCTGTGTGTGACGGTTATAGCGTTAGATTATAGTTGATAGTGAAACTGAAAAAGGTACATTTTCAGGCCAAATAGTATAAAGCTGTTGTTTAGTTCTCTGAAAACAACTGCTAAATAACCCAATGAGTGGTCCTTTTGGCACACTGCTTGGGCATAATGAATTAAGAATACTGATGTATTGATACACATAGGGCCGGATTAACCTTTTGTGGGCCCGGTGCCAAACATATTTGTGGGCCCCCATGGAAGCAATGGAGCATGGTGCGGGGAGGTCAGTCTCCAGAGCCAGGGGCCAGCCAGGGGCAATGGGGCCTGGCATGGCAGGGGCGGCCCCACTCCGCCCAGCCCAGTGCAAGGGCACTATTTACTAACCGGCAGTTGCCAGACGCCCAGTGGCCCGCTTGGCCCTGTGCTGCCAGCATGCCCCTTCCCCTCGGGGTCGGGCCCATGCCACACCACACAGCCCCCCCGCCCAACACCCCCCAACTCCCTATGGCCAGACAGGGCCGGCTCTAGGCACCAGCAAACCAAGTATGTGCTTGGGGTGGCATGTTTTCAGGGGCAGCATTCTGGCCATCTTTTTTTTTTTCCTTCGGGCGGCAAAAGCCTGGAGCCGGCCCTGGCATCGCACCCTCGGGTCGCTGCGGTTCGCGCCGTGGGGGAGCAGCACCTGCACCTTGTGGCTGGGCCGGGCAGGCTCCGAGCAGGGGACACTCGGGCTGGGGGCTGCCCCGCGGGGCACATGGAGTCACCTGCAGGTGTCGCAGGGCAGCCGCCCCCCAGCGCCACAGCTGGGGCTGAGCGAAGCGGCCTGAGCTGCCCAGGGACTGCGGCAAGGCGGCCAGCAGCAGCAATGGGGCCATAGAGGGCGGGGCGCTGCCGTCCGGGGCCCGCATCCCACTCTCCGGGGCTACGCTCCCTCTGTGGCTCCCCTACCCTGGCTCCTACGCCCCCTGCCGGGGCGGTCTCCTAGCTCTGCCCTCCCGGGTCCCGGCCGGTCCTGGAGGTGGGAGCTCCGGCTGGATGGACCCTGGGCTGAGGCGTAGCCCGGGAGCCTCGCTGCTTACCCCGACCCTGCCAGCGCCGGACTGGCTGGAGGCGAGGGGGGAGCAGGCGGAGTTAGCACTGGTGGGAGGGAGCCCAGGACTGGGGCGGCACGGGGTGCGGGTGGGTGGGGGGAGAGCCCAGGGCTGGGGCGGCAGGGGATGTGGGTGTGGAAGAGCACTGGTGGGAGGGAGGGAGAGCCCAGGGCTGGGGTGGGCGGGGCAGCCAAAGATTTTTTTGCTTGAGTCAGCAAAATACCTGGAGCCGGCCCTGTGGCCAGAGCCCCCTGACCCACTATGCCCAGCACCCACCCAAGACCCCTCCACAAATGCACAGCGCCCTGCACACCACCACACCTGCCCAGTGCCCCCCTGCTCACAACCCCACCACAACTGCCCAGCACCCCCCAGACCCTGGTGTCCCAACACATACATCTTCCCTGCCCCCTCACAGCCCAGCGCCCCTCTCCAGGCCCATAAGAGACCCACTCCCCCATGGCCTGCCTCCCGGCCACACTCACTGGCCCTGCTGGGAGGCCAGGCTGAGCTGCCAGTGCAGCCAGGGCTGGGCCTGGGGTGAGGAATCGCTCTGGCTCTTGGGAGTGGTCCTCCCTGAGGACCCACCTGCCTGGAGAGGCCTAGCGAAGCACATCCCTCCCCACCACTGTCGTCCCCACCCACCGTCTGAGACCTAAGACTGACCAGGCTTCTGCACCAGTCCCAGGCGGCTCAGCTCCGAGATGACAAGCGAGGCTCCAGAGGTGGTGGGAAGCAGAGACTGCCCGCAGCTGGAGGTGCACTGGGGTCCAGCCAGGGGGCAGAGAGAAGCAGGGGGCTGGAGGTGGGGATGGGGACGGAGAGGAGCCCTCGGCCAGCCGGCGGGCAGCAGGCTGAGAGGAGCAATCGGTGGGCAGGGGGAGCCAGCTGGGTCTCGGGGGGGCCCTTCTTAGCAAGGGCCCTGCTCCGCCATTGTAAACCCAGCACTGGATACACAAACTGGACAGGCAGCTTGGAAAATGGGGGGAAATTTCACTAACCAGACAGCTGTGAGCTGCTTTGTGTTTTCTTGTAGAGAAAAAAGCAGTTAGTTTTCTCCAATTATAAATGTTTAAGCATACACGGTACAAGATAACTGTACATTTCACTTTCTGTCATTGGTCGGTTTGGATTAAAAACCTGGGTACGTTTTGCACCAGTAATGTTAATGAGCAATAGAAAAGGACATTGTTTTCTCCCCCCTTTTATGTGTAATTAGAACAGAAATGAGGCTTGCTTTGAAGTTTATCGTCCTTTTAAAATGCAGCGTTTTGCCAAGCTGATATAGGATTACTTTTATGAGGTTTTAAAAGACGGGATTTATATGAAATAACCCTTGGATAAAATGTGAATCTCGGAATTTTAATGGAATTTTAAAGGTTTTAATGATGGATTGATTTTTAAATGTTGTATGTTGATAGAGGTCCTGAGTTGGAGGGAAACTCTGTACGCATTAGTTTAAAGTTAAAACTGAATAGTTATTGATTAAAATGCATCATTACACAGTACATGATTCAATGAAGTACTTAGGCACATGCTTAAAGTTCTGCAGATGCCTAAGTGCTTTGCTGAACTGGGGTCAGGATGCACAGCGAGGGTGATTGCTTACACGTTGACCTTGCATTTGGGGATAAAAAGCAGCTGTAATCTTGTACGAACGTGGGCATCCCAGACAAGGAAATTGGCCCATGGGTGGTGCAGAGCCATCACTCCCCCTTAAGGGAGGGCCTGCGATTTTCAACCCCATCCTTGATCCTGAGGGGATTGAGTGCTCGTGAGCCTAAAGGGCTGCATATACCGGCTAGAGCCTTGCAAAGTCCTTGGTGCGGCGTAGACTTCCTCATCACTAGCTCATGTTCCCAGCTCCTGCCCTGTGCCTCTCGCCCATGCTGCCACATCTCACTCAGTGTTTAGACATTTATGATATGTTTAGGTTGAATCTGCTCCAAGGAGATGAAAAGAGATGGAAGGAGAAGGGCCTGGGGAACGTTTGGGGGAGGTGAGGTGGGGAGAGGAAGGAGGAGCAAAAGGAGAGGTGCATGAGGCTCTGTGCCAGGTGGGCAAGCCTCTTCCCAAGTTAGCCTCTAGGGATGGAGCCCCTGTCCTGGGCATGGATCTAACGCAGGCGATATCCCTTTGTCTGGCAGCTACTTTAAGAAGTTCCAGTATTGCAGCTACTCTCCGCACGTGCGCAGCTGCAAGCCCAACACCGACGGCATCTCCTCCTTCGAGAACCTCCTGGCCAATATCATCCTCAGGGTCTTTGTCTGGGTCATCGCGTGCATCACCTGCTTTGGGAACCTCTTTGTCATCTGCATGAGGTCCTTCATCGTCACAGAGAACAGCCAGCACACCATGGCCATCAAATCGCTCTGCTGTGAGTCGGGGGTGGGGATGGAGGGGCTGGCTAGGACGATGTCAGGCAACAGAGAGAGAGAGAGAGTGTGTGTGTGTCCATCCGTCCAAGGGCAAAATTTGGCCTTCTGTTAACAGCAGCTCTATAAGGCTTATTGAGCCCAGGGTACTGTTGCCAAGGGTTACCCTCATGGGTTGATGCTCCACCCTTGTGTCCGTCCCAGGTGCAGACTGTCTGATGGGAATCTATCTCTTCTTCATTGGAGCCTTTGATCTCAAGTTCTCCGGCGAGTACAACAAGCATGCCCAGGTGTGGATGGCAAGCATCCAGTGCCAGCTGGTGGGCAGCCTGGCCATGCTGTCCTCGGAGGTGTCCGTCCTGCTGCTGACGTACATGACCCTGGAGAAGTACCTCTGCATCGTCTTCCCATTCAGCCATCATGGGGCGGGCAAGAAGCGGACCCTCTCCATGCTGGTCGTCATCTGGCTGTTGGGCTTTTCTCTCACCCTCGTCCCCTTCTGGTGCAAGGAGACCTTTGGGGACTACTATGGGAGGAATGGGGTGTGTTTCCCACTCCAGTCCGACGAGACCGAGCGACCAGGAGCCAGGGGCTACTCCACCGGGATATTTCTGGGTAAGGAATCATCAGGACATGGGGCATGACTGCTCAGCTACAACAGTACCACCAAGCCTTGGGTAGGCACCAGGCAGCTATAGACAGGGGCCTGGAACTTGCTTTCCCTGATTTGTGCTCTGCCCCAGAGTCAAACAGGAAAGTCAGCGTCATGGAAAGGTGCAGTGAGAGGTAGGATGGTCCAGTGGGCAGGGTGCTAGCTTGGGACACACAAGGTCAATTTCTTGCTGCAGCACAGGCTGCCTGTGTGACCTTGGACAAATTGCTTAGTCTCTCTGTGCCTCCGTTCTCCATCTCCAATGGGGATACCCCGCTTCACAGTGCTGCTGTGAGGATAAATACATTCCAGCAGGAGGTGCTCAGACCCTGCAGTGTTAGGGGCCGCATCAGGACAGCTGACGGTGATTGGTCACATGAGTTCATCAAGAGGCTGCTGCTTGTTGTTAGCAGCTGGCTCAGTTCAATCTGCAACCAGGCTGCCAGTGGGTGAAATAGGGTTGATCCCACACAGGTAAGGGAAGCAGCAGCCCTTGGTGTTGTGGGGGAGGGAGGGCAGATAGGATGCTGTTACTGTTGCTAGAGATGAAGGGAAAGTGGGAGAGCGCAATCAGCAAACTAGCCCCTTAAGGAACATTGCTGCCAGGGGACCAGAGATGTTTTCCCCATGTTGACCCCTGGTACACACCCGAGGGCTGATGAGAAACATTTTGCAAAACTTAGGAGTTTTTTTTTAGCCTTCCCCCTTGACCCCTTTGCGGTCCCACAAAGCCCCCAAGCCTGGTGCAGCATTTCCCAGGGGGCTGAGATGCACCCCTGCTCTCCGTGGGAGGGGGTCGTACGGAAGTGTGCAGCACCCATCCATGCCTGTGGCAGCAGAGCTGAGGGTGTGCAGCCACACAGTGCCAGGTGTGTAGATCCAGGAGCTTTAATGCAGATCCAGGCTGCTGTTATAAATCACTGCTCACCCGCTTGTTACTGCAGGAGAGGGAAAGTGCCTTAACAACCCCCCTGCCACTCCATTGGCCTAAGGCCACCTCCAGCCAAAGCACTCCTGGGAGAGCAGGGCCAGAACCAGACCCTATGAGACCATCGATGGGCCTCAGGCATGCAGGGACTAAAAGATTAGCAGGGTGCAGACACATCTGTGGGGCAGTGAGAGTCCTAGCCAGGCAGCAGGACGCCCACAGCGCTGCTGCCCTTGATTCACAAACGCTCTCCTGGTATGGTAGCGAGCAGAAGCTTCCTGTTTAATCACCTTACAGCTCAGGTTGGCTGTGTCCACATGGCTCTCGCTGCTCCCTTGGGGAAGAAAGGGATCATTGGCCCTAAGAGGCTGCTTTATTGGAAGGCCTCTGCTAGCGGATGTTTCACCCACCGTGTGTGGCCCAGGCACACTGGAGCTGGCTCTCTGACACACTCATGGCTGGTTGTTGTCACCCCAGGTCTGAACCTCATTGCCTTCATCACCATTGTGTTCGCCTACACCAGCATGTTCTACTCCATCCACACCACGGCCACCAAGACGGCCGAGCGCAGCGTCTTCTCCAGGGAAGTGGCCATCGCGAAGAGATTCTTCTTCATCGTTTTCACTGACGCCCTCTGCTGGATCCCCATCTTCCTCCTGAAGCTTCTCTCCCTGCTGCAGATGGAAATACCAGGTGACTGACCCGGCTAAGCTGGAGCCCACGCCAGCATCAGCCTTTCTGTACAGAGAGGCCTTGATATGCAGAGCACTGCCATGCGGTGGCTCCCTGCATGTGTCCCTCATGCGCTGAGTAGGTGCCCCAGAGCACCTGCATTATAATGAAGCTGTACAACAAATGCCATGCCAATCCTGGCCTCTTACCGGCTTCATACTACCCCACCTCGCCAATGCAATCCCTCATGCTCGCAGCAGGGAGCACCTCATTAGGCCCCAAATCAGCGCAGAGCTGGCCTGCAGTGCCTGGCACCCATGCTCAAAATGCTCCATCCCTGAGGGGTAAAAGCTGAGAGAAAAGAGCCAGACAAACTCAGGTCACTTCTGTCCCTTGACCCCCCCGTTGAGCCCAGGCAGCACCTTCCATCTCCTATTGGTTGACAGCCTCTTGCCACCAGCCTCATCTTTCCATACAGAGATGCCCTGGAGTCTAGGCAGGTTCCTCTCCAGTTCTGGCCGGCCACCTCATTGGAGCTGGCTGAAGCTCAGAGCAGGCTGGGGCCTGGAGAAGGAAGCAGAGGTTCAGTCTCTAGGTCTGTGGTGGGTAGGGGCAGCCTCCTGTGATGGGGAAAGTTGAGCCTGTGTTCTCATGGCTGCATTTGATTGCAGCTATGTTGGGGATGGCGCAAGGTAAGGTAAAAAGAGAGAGAGAGTGTGTGTGTGTGAGAGAGAGAGAGCTGTCACTGGCCTCATCTTTAGTGGTTTTTCCTGCCATACACACTCCCTTTCGCCCACCTCGGCATGCAAGGCTCACCTGATTTGCACCCCTGCTGAAAACCAAATAGGTGGAAGTTACATCAGCACTTGCTTTGTGAGCAAAGTACACCCAGAGTGTTACTTTCTCTGCCATGTGTCACCACTGAATTCAGTCCAGTGATGGGAGTTGCACTCCCTGCTCCAGGCAGGCCGTAGGTCCTTAGCTCTCCCCCATTATGCCTGCGTAATTCAGCTCTTTGCTGTAAATGTCCTTTAGCTGAAAGACTCTTATTGCACAATGGAGTGAGGTGTCTATAAATGATTCTCCTCAGTGTGTGATGTGTTCAGCACTAGAGGTGTCCTAGCAGGTTAATGCATTTTTCTTTGAGTTTTGGAGCCCTGGGTTTGAATCCCAGCTCAGCTCACGGGTGGTAATGTGTTTGGTGCCTCTCTCATTCTGGTCCATTTGCTCACATAACAAAATCAATCAGCCTGCAGACCAGCTAGAGAGGCTGTGCATTGTCAGCTACCACTCATGCCCGTGAAGAGCCAGCCTCTGCTCCCACGTAGGTGTGAGATCTGGAGTAGCTCTGACTTAATTGGGGTTCTTCTGGCTTTACGCCTGTGTGCCTGAGAGCAGAATGTGGCCCTGAGTCTCCAGGCTAAAAGCCTCTGGCTGAATTATTTCCTAGGATGTGGGCAACCAACCCCCATGGTTTCTAACATACTCCCCTTGTTGGAACAGGCACCGTGACGTCATGGGTGGTCATTTTCATCCTGCCCATCAATAGTGCCTTGAACCCCATCCTGTACACCATCACCACCACCCCCTTCCAGGAGAAGCTCAAGCTGTGTTTGCAGAAGAAGCAGCTGCAGCAGTCGTCACTTCAGGACCTAGAAGAGTCCAGAAAGAGCTTTTCCCTGCTATCCACACACACCAGCAGCACCTGACAGTCCCCAGCGGCTTAGCCTTGGGAGTGGTGACAGGCCTCACTGCTTCATGCATGCAGCTATGAAGGACCATGTCTCTGTCCTCCCCAGGTGCCTCCCCTGGCTGGTTCATTGCCCACCCCAATGACAGCCATCTTGAGGGCAGATGATGCCAAAGGGGAGCTGCCACCACTTGCCAAGTGCTAGTCATTATCTCAGCCAGCTCTCGACCATGGAGGGAATACCACTCCCAGCTGCAGCAACAGTGCCTAGTGTTGTATAGGAGGCTACAGAAGAAATGGTCACAGATAGCTGATGGGGCCTGAACTCTGCTTGTCTGCCCCACGGTTGAAAGCACTGGAATGCTGCCTGCCCCATGCATTCTCATTGCTGCGTGTCAGCGCTTCGGGTTTAGCTGATGCTGGTTCAGCACAAGGATTAACCAGCTGCTGTGGAATGGATGTTGTATTTCATCCTAACCCTCTGTCGCATGGTCCCTGTAGCTCCCTGCCCCTTCGCCCTGGAGTCAAACTGCAGGGGCAGCTGCTGCAGCAGCCTCTGGAACAGCCGCCCTCACTGCAGAGCCCCAGAGAGGTGTTTTCTGCATTGCTGGAAGCAAGTCTGGGTCCAGAGGAAGGAAGGTGGGAGGAGAAGTCTTCAGTGCTTTGATTTGGGGCCAGAAGCAGCTAGAGCAGACGCCAGCGCGATCCTGGCGAGAGTTGTGGGCCACTGGTTCTGCCATGTGGAGTGATGAACTATTCAGGCTGCCCTCAGCCCTTGGGGAAGCCTTGGCTGTGGGACCCAGGCAGCCGCTGCTAGTGTGGGTGAAATGCTGCAGAAGGAAAGGGAGGCGGTGCTGTCCCCTGACACTTTCTACACCACCCTGACCGCTGTGTTCAGAGCAGGTGTCCCCATTCAGGGCCTGCTCCCCCAGCCACCACGTTCAGCAAGGACTCACAGCCGCGCCCTGTTCTCCAGCCGTACCTGGGCTCGTGCCTTTAGAAAATGAATCCTCGCAACTGAGGCACCAACTCCCCTGGGCTAATGCAGCCTGTGCCCAAAACCATTCCTAGGAAACTGCTGCAGCAATAAAATAGCAGCACCGGGGCAGTTGGTAATGGTTGGTGTTCCTTCCCTAGCCACTGCTCCTCTCGGATTTACTCCTGGGAAGGAGGCAAGCGTTGCCCTTCTCCAGGGGGGGCTGGGCTCTGCCTTGGCAATAGCAGTTCTGTCTCCCTGCCATACGCTGCGTGGGCTGGCTAGCCCCACCCCAATTCCCGGTGAGATGAACCTGGCTGGGCGTACCACCCCGCGCCCCACTGGTGGCCTGGAGACAGAGGAGTTTGTTTCAGCCCACCCAGGGCTGGAGCTACTGACGTTCCCTGTTTGGTTCTGGAAGGATCCCAGCACTGGAGCGGCAGGTTCTTGGCCTGGGGGCACGGCTCACTCTGTGGTGGAGCAGGGAGAGGGAACAGAGTAAGGGATTGAAAGTACCAGCTCTCAGCCCACTGGGGTTCTCTTTGAGCACAGCCTCAGGACCACAGCATGCTGCACATTGTGACCATTGCCTGGAGTCCCAAGGGAGCCACCTCCATGCGTGTTACCCCCGTGCTTTGTGACCTGCCCAGAACAGCGAGTGGGAGAGACAGGTTGCTCTAATTATGCCTGTTGGATGCCACAGCTCCTTTGGGAGGGGCTAGCATCAGGTTGTAGCCAAGGCACTTGTAGCTGCAGGGTAGGAGCCCTGGGCAGGTGACCAGGTCGATACCAAGTGCCTGTAGCAGGGAGGAGGAAAGAAAAGGGGGTCGGGGAGAGTGCATCAGAAATGCTGCTGAATGACACTGAGATTATTCTGGAGAGCTACGGTCGTACACATCTTGTGCTAAGCGATGGGGTCAGCTGGTAACACTGCAAGGCTCCAGGCAGGCTAAAAACCCAGAGAGTACCACTCTGTGAGCTCGATGAGACACTGCATTACTGCCAAGAACAGTGGGGCTTTGAGAGAGTGAGAGTAACACATGGAGGCCTTAAATTGACAGGCAGAGTCACACCTTGAGGCATGGATATGACCATTTAATGCACTGCTTGCCCCTCTCCCCCCGACTCCTTTCAGCCCCCCTGTGAGGCCAGCAGTTCAGATAACACCAGCCTCGTTCCTGGGAACGTACCAGCAGCCTCGGCACACAAGGAATTTCCATTGCTTGGCAAACACACTGCCCACTCCATCAGTCCACCCTGGGGTCCTTGCTGTCTCAATTGATGCTGATCAGAGCCTGATGCTGAGCCAGGCAGGGACTCTGGAGGAAGGACAGCCCAGCCCCTGCCAGCAGGTCAGAGGAATAGAAAGGAGGCCCTGCCATTTATTCTGGGGCCAGAGGGAAAGTCAATGGGGGAAATCAGATTGTTTGGGAGCAATGGGAAGGGCCCTCTGGTGGGTGTGAAGCTGACTTGTGTGAGACCCATGCAACTGCCCTGCAATTGCAGGAATAATAATAATAAGAAGAATAGCCCTTACCCATTTCTTTTTGCCTTCCACATGCTTTACAAAACACTAATGAATTACGCACTCGGCCTCATTCTGTCATGACAGGAGGCTTCACACCCCAGCTTTACTACCCTGGAACCTATGTCAACCTAGTGCTGGGTGAGAAGGAAGCACAGACCGCAGCAGTCAGGGTACATCAAGGTTTCATCATCAGCCAGCGGGTGCCATTAGTACTTTATTATTACACAGAGGAGGAACCGCAGCCCCCTTTGGAGTCAGACAATCTGCAGCGGCTGCATCTGATACAAAAAAGAAGTCCCTTAAATACAAAACACACGTCGCTCTGGTGTTCATCGCCCAGCACCAAGCTCTTACCGCCTGAGTTATATATTAATATTCCAACTGTACAGTATTTATAGATAGAAAAAGAAACATTAAAAAAAATGAGGCAAGAATCAGTCCCAAACGTTAGTTATACAAAACCAAACACAAACAGAATATAGCTGGTGTGCATTAGAGAGAGGGAAAGTTGGTTACTGGTGAAACTGACAATTTCTACTGCCAGTGGGTTTTGTTGCCTTCCAATTGGAACAATGTCCAGTCATTTGGGTCCCTGGTTAAAAAAGAAACCCCGTCAAGTGCACGTCACGGTCAGACTGTTTGTGAGCTTGGAGGGAAAGTGGGGGAGTGACACGATCAGAGCAGTGGGATCCTTGGATCAAAAGTTATGGCGTTGTAGCAACGTGAGTTGCCTTTCACTCCTATTAGCAGTGCAGTGAGCACTGCTTCTTTGGGGGAGGGAATTAAGGGGAGATCAAGTGCCCATAACAATGTGAGCAAACTAGACTGTACTAACCCAATCCCTGCCCATCTGGCTGACTAAAATGGCACTAATGTAGCACAATTTGGGGCAACTCACATTACTCTCTTAGTGGAACCAGACTCTGTACAGTGGAGTTACGAGACCAGTCCCCCCGCACCCCCTGTGGTCACACCTCATTGACCAACACTATTAAACCTCCCCTGCATCCAGGCTATAGTTTGCCAGCAGTATGATACCTTTTTAGGGTGTCTTCATGTAATGGAGGTGGTGTTCTTCACCTCCTCCCCCCCCCCCCCCCCCCCAAGGCAAATGGAACTCTGACCCTGGGAGTACCTTGATTACTAAACCCAGCCAAAGGTTGTGCAATTTTGGGAGATGCATTGTGCAATTTTGGTCTCACCCCCACCTTGTAATGGCAACCCCCCATGTATAGCTGACACACAGGACAAGGGTGAATGCTTTGAAATTTGGACTCATCAAATTTGGATCTGATCCAATTCATGAAAATGAATGGCTAGGTTCCCACTGGATTCCATGGGGATTAGGACTGGGTCCCTGGTTAGCAAAGCATTTGCACCCTCATTCATCGGTCTACATGGCCTTGTGCTAAAAACGGGTGCTAGAGATTCCCTGCGTCTGATCAAGTAGAAAGTAGAAAGACCTGGAGTTCCTTCCCCAGTGAAATTCAGCACCCAGAGTAAAATAGCTTCCTTTTTGCCATTCACCACATGGCGGTCATTAACTATAAACCAGAATAACAGCAGCATCCATCTGACATTAACCAGCTCCTCAGACTATTATTGCCTGCGTGCCACGCTGCTAGGTACAGCTCACACACACTGTAACATCCCCAGCAGACACTCCTCCTGACACCACACACCGCCATACAGACGCTGCACCAGCTCCGCCCTCTCTCACTTCTCCTACACATCAGCATCATCCTTGGTCACTTCAAGCACCGTCGCTCTTGTCGCTGAGTCCAGTCCCTGGGCTGAAAGGGTGAGCCCATGGTCAGTCTGGCAAAGGGGGTTAATGGGTCTGACTCTGGTCCAGTTGCTTCACGGCTCAGCCTGCTGTATGGACTCCCCAGCTCCACTCTCCCCATGGTGGGCGGGCGGACGATTGCTGGAGAGAGCCGTCCCACAAGCAGCACACTGGTTCGTTTCTGCAAAGCTGCTCTTCAGAGCTTTAGGGAGGAGATTCTTGCTGCCTTTCGACCAGCAACGGGCAGTCTGGAAGCAGGACATGATGGCTTCCGTTTGGCCCCTGGTGCCCACAAGGACATGCCACTGGGCACAGCTCTGAAGGTCCCTGGTGTGTAAGAGGAAAGGGATCACACAGAGATGGAAAAAACTATTGGCTCCTTCAGGGTTGGTGGTTGGTTCAAAGGAAGGCTCATGCTCATGTGCCCGGAAAGGCACTGCCCCGCCCAACCAGATGCCAACAGCCTGCTGATGGCCAGGTTCCCTCTCCATGCTCCACCCCACATTGTCTGGGAGGTTCACGATCAAACAGGAGTGAGCCTCTTCCAGTCGCCTCAAATCTTTGTCTCAGGGCCACATGGGCTAAGCACTGGGAAAGAATCTCGTATCCTTGCCAGCTCCATGGCACAAAGTTGTCCAAAGACCTTGCTGTACCACTCGGGAGACCGGCCCCTGGAGAAACAACAGCAGAGAGGAAGTCATTGTCAAATGCTGGAGAATAACATGACTTGTCATGTACAGCAGGGCCCATTTCAGGCTAAAAGGGACTATCAGCATACCTGCTCTTGGGCAGTGTGAGCAAGCACCAGCTGGCATGATAGGGAAGATTCCCTTCTCCATTCTCCCACACTGCATATGCCATGCAATGCATGGGCATGATTATAAGGCAAGACTGAACACTGCATTGGCTCCCTTTCCTAGCTAAGGCTGCTACACCCTAGTTGAGTTTGCTGCAGAAAATTAAGGGATAATGCAGCTCTTATGACCTAGGCAGGGTCTGGTTTTTCCCAGATACATGGTACAATTAGTACTCCCAACAGAGACACACGAGCTCCTAACACTGCAGCCTGCCAGTGTGTCTCATCCCGACCTGGAGGGACTCCCAGCAGTGTTGCTATAGGATGCCAGAGGAGCCAGTGTAAACAGCAGCCCCTAAGGAATTGGACTGGGATCACCAGCGTGTTACACATAGGCATCTGGACAGCCATCTGATGGGAATGACTGTGGGTCAATAATGATCTTGGACAGACTGGAAGCTGTGACCCAGCAGTAACTTGTCTGGCCAGCTCCTTGAGGACCTGCTGGGGTAAGCCAAATTGCTAGAGGATACCCCAGTAACCTTTGAGGTCCCACATAACTCTGACCCCTCCTACTTTCCATCCTTCTGATCATTTTGGCAGTGCAGGTGTGGCCTCAAGGCCCCATTTCTCTCACCACCATCTCTGTGCCTTCTACTATGCCTCCCCCTTCTGAGCTGGGTCACAAGGCCTCTCTCTCACCTATCACATTCTTCTAGAAGAGTCTGAGAAGCCACACAATCTTCCTGTCTATTTTCTATATAGACTACAGTAGTATTCGAGTGGATTTTATCCAGGTGAGCTAGGGAAGCACCATCCCCAATTTACAGATGAGGCACAAGGTAATTAAGGTCACACATGAAGGCTGTGTCTGAACTGTGAATGGATGTAGATCTCCTGGGTCCTAGTCCCTATCCATAGACCATCCTTCTTACCCTAGGCTGTGACCCTTCTCCAGCCTCCACCACTCCCACCCTTGTGTGTTGCTGCACCATGTTGAAATTAGATCGGAAGCTCCTTGGGGCAGGGATCATCTTTCTGTTCTCGGTTTGTATAGTGCCTAGCACAATGGGTCCCGGCCCATGATTCCTTGGTGTTACTGCAGCGCAACTAATAATAATTTATCTGCATGTGAGCCATCTAGCATGCTTGGGGGGGGGGGGGGAGGCATTAAATAATAAACTATAATTGATGGAGGGGTAGGGAGTGCTAGCAATGACTGTCTGTATACGGTACTGTGCGGAAACTAATTACACCCCCCAGCCCCCCTGCAAGTAAGTGAGTATGCTTCCCATTGTGCAGAACAGAGAGGTCACAGTGAGTCACTGTCTGAGCCAGCATTGGTACCCACAGCTTCCTCACTCCCACTCTGTGCTCAGATCACACCTCACACTGAACCAGCATTTGGCGAGAAACAGATTAACAGGCCTTTACCTGAGATCAGCTCTGCAGACGTGGGTCACTTTGGACCGACCCATCCCGCACGGTTCAATCAGATACTGAGATGTTAACACCACGGCCCTAACCCCTCCTTCCACCTGCAGCTTTTCGTGTTCCAGTGACATGGAGACCAGCAGGTAAGCCCCTCGCGGTAGGTCCGTGCGCCATTTCCTGTAGGAGGGAACAAGCAAAGCTAAGGTGACCATATTTCTCAAAGCGAAAACAGGACACCGCGCGGGGCAGGCCCAAGCCGCTTGCCTGAGCCCCCCTCCCCAGGCAGGGCTGACGTCGCTGCTCACACTAGCCCTGCCTGCTCCCCCGCACGAGGCTGGTGTCACTGCTCACTCGAGCCCTGCCTGCCCCCTCCCCAGCCCTGCTTCCCCCCTGCAGGGGGTTGGCGTCACCCACTTTTTTGACAAAAGTGAGCATTTGTTGGCAAGAGCAAACAGGACAAATGCCCACTTTCGCCAAAAAAGTCAGGATGGCCGAGACAGGGCTTAAGAAAGGGAGTGTCCCAGCCAAAATTGGACATAAGGCCATCCCAAGCAAAGCGCATCATCAGAACTTCCGGACCAGACCCAGCAAGGAAGCGGCATCCAGTCAAACACACAGCAACAAGCTCCGGACAATCTCTGGGTTTCACCTGTCCCCTTCTAATGGGCAGTGCCATGGGAACCCAGCAGAACTGAGAGCAGGAGTTTGTACAGCCACACTGGAAAGCTTGGCTGAACCAACCCCATTCTAGTCACTGAGGCCTGAGTTTGCTACAGGCCAGGAGTGTCTAAGCTTTACCCACAGCACTCTGCTGAGAGCAGAAGGGCTGCACCTGAAAGAAAACGCAGCAGGATGCTGCAGCCACCCTCACCGTTAACACAGAGGTGCAGCCCACAGAGAATACGCTTCCCAGAAGGAAACATGCCTCCTTGATCTGTGTCTGTCTAAGGCATTTTCAGGCTGCCCAACCCCCGAGTGCAGTATGTGGTCTCTAATGGAGAGGGAGCATTCCCAGACAGGACCTGGAATCTCCACATGCCTCAAGGCAGCTGCATCTCAGACCTCCGGGGACCTCCTTTGGTCTGTCGTCTGCTTGGGTAAGTTGGGAATGGGTACGTTGACCACCCACTGATATAAAGGCACAGGACATTCCACACCAGGACCAATAGCTCCCTGCATAGGTAGGGGAGTTGGACAGATTGCACCTTGCCTCCATGCTGGTTCAGATTCCCTCACCCACAAGTGCTTCTTTCTCCCACCTCACCTGAGAACGATGAAGTCCCTGCGGGGGTGGGGCGCCATGCTGTCCGTGACGTAGTGATAAACCTCCATGTTCTCGTCCAGGGCCTGTATCACTTCGCCTTGCAGCAGGTCCTCATCCCAGAGGTGACGCTCCCGAAGTACCCTCTGCAGCACCGTGTAGGGAGGGGCCTCCATCTCCGTGGAGACTTTCCACAAGCGCAGCGGATGTCCATCACCAACCTGTGGAAGCCCAGAGCGGAGGAAGTCAGATTTCTTGGCTTGAAAGCCTGACTAAGAGCAACAAGTGGCCCCTTAAGGCCTCCCTGCCATGGGGGCAGGGGAACTACCTTACATGGGCTGGTGAGTATGTGCAGCCTGCCCCCTACTGGCTCACAGGTGAGCGGCCTCTATGTCTGAACCAGCTCATCTGCACTGAATATAAAGGGGATTCTTTATTGGGCCTGCTGGCACAGAGTACCCCGTGCTTGTCTCTGGTTATCCAGCTCCCGGCTTCTGCTAGTTAGTGTCATCACACTGGTGGTCTAGAATGGGACTGCTGTATACACTACCTAGCCAAAGGGTATGAGGTCTAGTTGATGGAGCAGTTTAGCTGGCAGCCATGCTATGTGTATCTGTGACGCATGAAGAAATCTACCAGGATGCAGGCCACTGATTAGTCTGTTCCTGAATATCTCCATATACTCCAAATACACTGGCATGTGCAAACCCTTCCCAGGGTGGACGTTACCTTTTTGCACGAGAGCTCTGTGTTCTGGGGCCCTGCGGTGCTGAGCCACCCTTTGAACTTCTCTGAGGACTCTTTGAGCAGATTCTGCACGTTATCTTCCAAATAAGCCTGGAAATCCTTGCCCTCCCCTTGCAAACTGTGGCTCATCAGCTCAGCCAGCGAGAGCGGGTGGGCGTCTGCTGCCACGTAGGAGTTGCCCAGCTGAAGCATCATGTCGTGGGGTATCTGGAAACCAAACACGTGGGACTTAGGAGTTTAAAAACCCAAGAGTGGTCGCTAGGAATTGCTCGCCCACTCTGTCTCCTGAAATCACTGTGCAATAAACCATGAGCTCACCTCTCTGACCCAGACAGACTCTGGGATGCCAATACCAATAGCCCAAACAATGCTGCACACCAACCAGCAGGACAGATTGGGTCCAGTGACGTTAGGGCTCATTGGGTGTTTTCACACCTCCCCCACCTATCAGCTGATGTCCAAATGCTAGATGGGAGCAGTCACATTAGGGAGGGTAAACAAGTATTTCTACAAGGAAGATAAGCCTCTCTGCTTCCGGGACACAAGCCACTAACTTTGGGAGTTAGACAGAAACATCCCCTATGGGCAGGTTATTCCGTAACTGCCCACTGGGGGCTTGCACGTTTCTCTGGGGCATCTGGTACTGGGCACTGTTGGAGAAAGGAAACTGGACCAGATGGAGTTTTGGGCCAATCCAGTGTAATTACTAGGTCCCTGGAACACTGAGGAAATCCCACCTGGCCAGTGGGTAAATGAGGATGATACAGCGCAGCCATCCTGTCTGGGTCTGTGCCCGGTGGTAAATGCTCTGCTCTGCCACTCGAGACACACCTGGGATTGGTTAGCAGGGCTGGCCTATTGCTCCCCAAGCTGGGAGTGCTGCGTAAGAGTACAGTGCGTGCTTGGGAGCATGTGGGGAAGGAGACTAACTGGAGAAATGGCCTGAAGTAAATAGGATGAAATTCAATAAGGACAAATGCAAAGTACTCCAGTTAGGAAGGAATAATCAGTTGCACATACAAAATGGGAAATGACTGCCTAGGAACGAGTACAGCGGAAAGGGATCCGGGGGTCAGAGTGGATCACAAGCTAAATATGAATCAACAGTGTAACAGTTGCAAAAAAAGGCAAACATCATTCTGGGATGTATTAGCGGAAGTGTTATAAGCAAGACACGAAAAGTAATTCTTCTGTTCTACTCCATGCTGATAAGGCCTCAGCTGGAGTATTGTGTCCAGTTCTGGGCACCACATTTCAGGAAGGATGTGGATAAATTGGAGAAAGACCAAAGGAGAGCAACAAAAATGATGAAAGGTCTAGAAAATATGACCTCTGAAGGAAGATTGAAAAAATTGGGATGTTTAGTCTGGAGAAGAGAAGACTGAGAGGGGACAGGATAACACTTTTCAAGTACATAAAAGGTAGTTATAAGGAGGAGGGTGAAATATTGTTCTTGTTAAGCCCTCAGGATAGGACAGAAGCAATGGGCTTAAATTGCAGCAAGGGCGGTTTAGGTTGGACATTGGGAAAAACTTCCTAACTGTCAGGGTGGTTAAGCACTGGAATAAATTGCCTAGGGAGGTTGAGGAATCTCCGTCATTGGAGGTTTTAAAGAAGAGATTAGACAATCCCGTCGGGATGGTTTAGTTATACTTAGTCCTGCCATGAGTGCAGGGGACTGGACTAGATGACCTACTGAGGTCCCTTCCAGTCCTACACTTCTCTGATTCTATGGCACTTCACAGAGTTTTCCTAGGGCAGTCAGTGAGTAACAAAGGAGAATCTTGGCCTTTCCCAGGAACCGTGACAAGGCGCTGATGGGTGTCGGGGAGGCGTACATTGGGATGAAGGCAGACTCTGCTGTGAGAGTTGAATTCCCTCAGAGCAGCATTCTACACAGACTGGCACCATTTCTGTCAGATTGCTCTCCTGCTGTAAGCCAGTCCCCAAAGCACACAGGGAAAGTGCACAGGCACCTGCTACTTCTACACATCTCCCAGAGCCTTTCCACAGTCGTTTGACTTGCCGAGAGAAGAAGGGTTTCATCGTTACACGATCACAGGTGAGACAGGGCCTGCTGCTGGCTAGCTTCTGTACGGCAATGGCAGAAGGATGGTTTAATGCCCAGGACTCGGACTTACCAACCCAGCCATGGACCTGCCATATGACTTGGGGCACTTCATCTACCGGGTGCCTCACCTGTACCGGGGGCAAGGCAGCACTGCCCTACCGAGCAGTGGCGCTGTGAGAACAAAATCCAGGGGTGCTCAGATTGTACAGCGAGGAGGGGCCAGGTAAGTACCTAGACAAACAGCAGCGCTCACCCGGAGCTGCAGCTACCTACCTGGAACAGCTTCTTACAGTCTGTGATCATATGGGAGAGCCCCTGGGTGGCAGCCATGTTTTCATTCAGGTCCTTCTGGTCAGGCTTTCCCATGGTGCCTCTCTTCTGAATCATCCTGCCCAAGAAAATGCTGACTAGTGAGACCCAGCAGAGGGAGTGACGGGCCGCGAGGGAGCAGGGAGTAAGGGCTCAGCTGGAGGCACTCCATGCATTCTTGCAACAGGGAGGGATACTGGCAGGGAAGGAATCACTGTATTGTAGTAAATTGAAAAGATGGAGCCCTAAGGAGAGTCCTGCTGACACCCTGTGGTGAAACAGCAGTACTGCAGCTTCCTGATCCTATCAGTTTTCAGCAGAGCTGGACTAGGTGTAGACTCCATCCCCTCCTGCCCTCACATTGGGAACTTCACTATGTCCCTCACTGGGGCTGTACTGTCACCATGGCGATTACTCTGTCACTGCTGTGCTCAGCCCAGGAGGGAGATTAGGCTGTAAGCTCCTTGTGGCCCAGGCCTTATGTCACTCGTCTGCTGTGCCCATGGAGGGGTCCCTGACACTGCAGCAGCCCCTGTGCCATGGCTCTCAGAGACTCCTGCAGCACTGGGCTGAGAGTTAGGACCTTAGCTGGATGCTCCTTCCCCTAGCATGCCCTCTAGGAGTCCCTCGCAGCCCCTGATGGAGAGCACGGGCAGAGGGAACCCATTGGGAATGGAAGCCCTTTTCCCCCTTCCTCTGCCCAGCCTCAGTGTAGGTGGCACAGCGAGTGCAGGCCAGCCAGGGTACCACCAGGCCGTGTCTCCAGTAAGGAAGATAGAGAGAGGGATCGTGGAGGGGAGCGCTGGGACTCTGAAAGCCTGAATTGGCTGTGCATTACCTGGGTGAGGTACTCTCCTTCTTGGACACGTTGAGGTGAAAAATGGATGGGGCCAGACACACCGCCAGGTTCCCAGATGTCATCTGGTTCTCCTCAGCTGAGGCAATGTCACTCAGGAAGTACAACAATGTCTGCAGCACTTCCCGGTTCTCATCTGGCATCAGGATGATGGCTGCCTGGACAGCTTGCAGCCTCTGCTCTTTAGGGACAACTGAAGGCAAAGCGAAGAAGCCTGTGGTCAGCCAGGCTGTGGGACCCTACACCTAAGGGGCTCCTGTAGACTTGGGCTCATTGGACCAAAGGGCAGCTAGGTGGGGCCCCAGAAAATAAGGGTACTTGCTCGCCTCATACTGAAGCTGCTGTCCAGTCAAAGGGCCCCAAGCCACCTTACTGCCGGCTTCTCATTGTGTGGAGCTGGTCACAGCAATATTTGTTCATAGGCCATTTCACAGCAAAAATCTCCCCTGGTAACATTTCTCCCCTAGCAGCATGTTCACAGGGCCTGGGACTGAGTCTCTAATTCCACAGCCCACGTATTCCTCTAGGAGCAGCACTGGGTCACAACTAAGAGCTATGCAACTGCATGCCAACAACCACCTCAATGGTGCCAAGTAGTGGGGACTGAGGAAAGGGCCCAGCCAAACCCCTCATCTAGGCCCCATGCTCTGAAGCTAGGGTGACCAGATGTCCTGAGTTTATAGGGACAGTCCTGATGTTTGGGGCTTTTTCCTATATAGGCTCCTATTACCCCCCACCCCGTCCCGATCTTTCACACTTCCTGCCTGGTCACTCTATCTGAAGCACCGCTCACTGCTCCGGCGCTGCTCCCTGGTTAGAAGCCTATGTTGGACAAGTCAGTTTTATTCCACCACTGCTGGCAGAACATTAGCAATGGGGTCAGGCTATAGCAGTGGGAAGTCCCCTCAGGAAGCAGAGGTGGAATAAGGCGGATCTAACAAATCTGCCCCCCGTCCCATAGACACACTCTCTCCTCTCCGCTTCACCATTTCTGCGGCGGACTCCTCTTCCCAACTCCCATGGGTGCTCCTAAGTCCTTGATTTTCCTCCCAAGCCAGGCAGCCCAGCCCAGCGGCCACTGCACCACCTCCTGCTGCTTTGATCCAACTCCCTACTCAGCCTGGACCCACTCCCAGCCCTGAGGAACTGCCCAGCTCTGCCCCGATGGGAGGCCTCTCCCAGGGAGCCCGCTGGTTGCACTTACACTGATAGATCTGCAGGAAGGTGTCGGTGAGCTTGCTGGTAAAGATGGGCTCTGGCAGGTCGCGGAAATACTGCTTCAGCAGGTCAGCCACGTCGTAGGCCGACTGCCCTTCATAGTTCACGTTGTCGGGGGAGGCTTCGTTCATGTGTCTCAGCACCTGGATCCGAGACTTCACCCCCGACTTCCGGAAAATGCCAATCTGTCCAGGAGAAGTGCAGAGTCCAGCACAGTCGGCCAAGGCAGCCCTGAGCTCCAGGCAGAGTAACCAGCTCTGTCTCAGGCAGGTGCTGACAGCCCTCAGCTCAGCCTCTGCTACCCAGTGAGAAGCCAGGACAACCAGCTGGCCAGGGAGTCTCTGTGGTGCGCATCAGGAGACACCTTCCCAACACGTCTGGGTTCCCCCATCCCGGGAAGGGGGCCCTGGGCAAGGGAAGGTCGAGGAGGCAACAATGCCTGAGAGGAAGGGTCTCAAGTCACTGAGTAAGTGAAAGGTTGTGGGCTCCGCTCCCCACACGACAGCAAGAACATTGTTGCCCTTCCTGAGATGCTCGCTGCTGTGTGCGGGCTGGGCCAGGGCACCCAGGTGAGGCGTCTGGTTTGGCAGGCAGAGACTGGGGTGAATCCAGGAACAAGCCTCAGTTTACTGCAGTGCCCCAAAGCTCATTGCCACCTTGCTGGCTTTTCGACCAGCCCACCCACTTTCAAGCTTGCCCTCAGCGACAGGTCCATACCCCTGGTAGGCTGTTCTGGTAGACCATCCAGGGGTACCAGCAGGGGCTGACAGTGGCTCCTTAAATAAAGTGCCTTCTTCCTGCCCCACTGAGAGGGCTGCAGGGCTGGGGAGCTACACTGGAGCCCAGGGCAGGGGCTGTGGGCAAAGGCAATGAAGCTGTACATAGTCCTAACGCTGCAGTACGCTCCTCTGGCAAGCAACTCTGTATCTCCCCCTCAAGGCAATCTGAATGCATAGGGGTTAAGGAGCAGCACCCTATGGAGTTAAAAGTCAGTGGGGCCAAAGCGAGGGGTTGCCTCCATCGCTCATGCACCTTGACAGAGAGACAGAGATCCCCGGAGAGTGAGCACCCTGATCACCATGGCTGCATCTACTGCAGGGCTCCGGCTGACACAAGGTTAAATGAGGGGCGGTTGAGCTGTGGGCAAGCGAATGGGAGTTCAGGGTGGTACTGCAGCGGGCTGGTCCTCACCTGGTCCAGGCACTGGCTGCGGATGTGGCGCATGGCCTGCTGGATGCTCTGCGGCAGAGGCTGCCCTGTCCTCTGCACGTTAATGATTGGCGGGACCCCGAAGACCATTTTGTCCCTGTAGTCGGGGGCTTTGCTCCTCTTCATGAACTTGGGGACAGTCCTGTGAGATGGGGACAGGGGGCAGACAGGCCAGTCAGAACAGCCACCCTTTGCCCTGGGCAGAAGCACACAGCAGCAAGCAGGAGGTGAGGAGGGGACACATATGCACACACACAAATGCACGCATGTACACCTCATGCACGCTCCCATGCACACATGCCATATGCACACCCACACACGCATGTGCACACCCACACACCCCCATGTGCATGCGCTCGCATGCTTACATACCATATGCATGGATGCACACATGCAACATATGCATACATGTACACATGGTGTGCGCATACACACCCATATGCATACATGCACACCCACGTGCTCACATACAAACAACTCTACCTTGTATTGATACTCTCGGGTACAAAAGACCCCCCCCCATAGTCTCTTGTGTTTCTACAGCACCTTCCATCCCAAAGTGCTTCACAAACAATCCATTCAGCACCGCTGAAATGCAGTCACTTCTGGGGTGGAGGGCAGCAGCCAGGGGAACTGCCTACAGCAAACTCCTACAGGGAGCCCAAGGCAATGTTTCATGTGCATGCAGAGCAAAGATGGCTTCCCGCGCCATCCCCCGACACACACACACACACACACACTCACACTCACTCACTCTATCTGCCACAGGAGGATGAAAGGTTGAGTCAACCCTGCTGGGATCTGAAGCTCTGATTTCAGGGAGCTCATGCTTGGCCCTACTCAATCATGCCCTGCAGCTTCCCTTCCCCGCCCCCACTTCTCCCACGCTCACCAGGCCCAGGCCTGCTTGTGCGGCACAGAGTGCTTCTCCATGATGGCGGTGAGACGAAGCAGCGAGCACTTCTGCAGCAGGTTGAGCTGAGCGGAGGACTGGCGGTTGATCTCCAAGGAGGCGGAGTTCAAGCTGGGACGATGGGAGTTCTGGAAACTGTGCCAGCGTAGCTTCCTGGAGGGGACAGCAGGGCGAGGGAGCAAAAGGTCACACTGGCAGCCGTGTCGCTTCCCCAGCGGAGGAGGACGCCTGCTTCCCGCACTGCCCAGTGCTCCTGGGAGCTGAGCAGGGGTCCAGCAGAGGCACTGAGCCAGCAGGGGTAGCACCCTCCTGCCATCTCCTCCAGCAGGGACTAGAATATGAATTACCTCAGGCCGTGGGAGGGATGGGCCCATTACAGTGTTCAAAGCAGCCCTCCCGTGCAATTCGAACACAGCTGGGGCATTTCCATTGAGAACCCCAGTGCTGTGATTATTGGTCTGCTAAGCCTGGGGATTTACAGACCTGGGGAGCAACGGGGGCACTGGGTGGAGGGCAGTGGCATTTTCTTTTGCTTCCCAGAGCTACACCTTCCACCCGGTGAAGTACACAACACTGGCAGTAAAAGAGAACCCCGCTATCTACCCAACCTACCCCAGCAAAGTCACCATGCTCTAGGGCCACCACCTAGCTCATCAGTCACAAGAGATCCTGATTTCCACAAGTCTGTACCGGGCCTCATGGAAGGGCCTAGACTCCTATCTAGCCATCCCGCCAGGTCTTTACATTACAGCCAGTCCCAGGGTATCAGTGTCTGGGAGAGAGACGCAAGCCTGCTGTTCTTTCACAGAATCCCACATGTGCTTTGGGTGGGATGCTGTGTTGTGACAGTGGGAAGCAACATCACAATTTGACCCTGTGTCATCCCAGAGCACTGTGAAATCAGAGTGACACAAACACCCCGAGCCAATGCTTTCTTTCGGCAGAACGAAAGGCAATCGAACCCCCTGACTGACTCGCTGTAGGGAGCTTGATGGTGAGCTCTGACCCTGCTGAATTTTCCCAAGTCCATGTTGTTCTCATAGGCCCCTGGACATCCACCAATGCACTGGGGTAAATCTCCAAGCAGAGGGGGTGTGACTTTCCCTGCTGACTTGAATGGATCTAAATCCCCACACATCAACCACCTACCAGCAGAGGAGTTACCCGCCACTATCTAAATGTGCAGGCGGCAGTTAACTTAGGGCAACCGGGAAGCTGAGCAGATGTCAGAGCTTTTCAGAGGGACCTTCATACCAGACAAACTACCCCACTCGAGCATGTTTAACAGCAAATCCATGGACAGTAACTGCCTGGTTTCATAACTAATAATTTTAAGTCAAAGTGGCAAAGCACGTCCGGGGTGTGTGTGGAACTGGGTCTGTGTGACACAACTGAAATATGCCCATATTAAGGTTCCCTTCAAACTGGCAGCAACAAAGGGTAGATGAGCATCCAGGTCCTTCTGAATGCTCTTGGTGCTTGCTTCAGGCCACTGGAGGGCACCAGAGACTCAAGCTGTGTTCACCGGCTGCCCTTAGGCACCCAAACTAAGTCTCACACAGTGCAGGGGGTCCTGGAGCAACTGATTCTGAACAGGGTCTTCATTCGTTCCAGGCTGGCTCAGTCCCAGTGAAAACAATAGCATACGCAGATGGCACAGTCACCGTGTCTGTCACCTACACCAACGCCAGCCTGCCTGCCTCGGGAACCAATATCACAGTGACATTCCCTCCTCTCCCGAGTGCTAGTGGCCCAGCGGCAGGGCCATCCCCAGAGATTGTGGTGCCCTATGCAGCCCCCCAGCAAGGGGGGGAGCCTGGCCCCAGGCCTCCGAGGGGGGATGCGTCCCAGGCCGTTGGGAAGCAGGAGCAGCCAGTGCAGGAAGGCAGCAGGGGTTGGGCCCGCCCGCCCCGACCCCAGCCTGTTTCACTCTGCTCCCCCGGCTTCCAGGCTGGGGGGGAGAGAACTGTCCGGGCTGGGGCCAGGTCGGTCTACTTCCCGCTGCCCAATGAGTGCAGGGCGGGCCCGAGCCCTGCTGCAGTCCCCCAGGATGCATAGCTAAGGGGACAGGGTTTGGGTGGGGGAAGCGGCGGAGTGTGGGCAGGGCTGGGGCAGGGGCTGAGGGGAAGGGGAAGAGGCAGCTTTCCTGGGCCCCGCTGTGCGCAGCCCAAGAGGGGCCAGCTCAGCCATCCGGGGGATCGGGCTGGCCGCTGTAGCTGGATGCAGCATGCAGCTGCGTAGAGCACCAGGAAATTTGGGACAATTTGGTGCCCCAAATTTCCTGGTGCCCTATGCAGCTGTGTAGTTTGTGTATGGGTAGGGATGGCCCTGCCCAGCAGAGCTGTGCAATAAGCAAATGCCAGGGTTTATCCAGGAGATGATGTTAGATCTAGGGCAAAAGGGTGTCCCAGAAGAAGTAGAGCCCCTCACACTGTTCTCTAGTGGCCTCTCATGATTGATCTACATACAAGCAACACTGAGGATTCGGATGGGGGGAGACTGGAATGCAAACCGCCAGCAGAGGCCTGCGAGCACCCTTCCAAAGGAAAAGCCTGGTGGCGCACTAGGGGCCAGCTGGTTGTGCCTGTGGAAAGTCAGCCCCAAGACTAAGCTCTCCACCTGCCACGCACCTGCTATTAAAGGGACGCTGAGCTGCCAGGGACAGGAGTGTTTGAGGGGAGTCGTGCCTAGACCTTAGCTCAGCGACGTGTCCAACCCACTTACCTGCAAGGTCTGGTGAGGGACGCTCCCACACCTGAATCCCTGCGCTCTCTCATCTCGATCTCCTCCGCCTCATTCAAGGAGTTGCCCGTGCTGTCGAAGTCGCTGGCAGAGGTGCCCACGTCGGACATGGACTGCTCTTCCAAGTTCAGGTTGGAGGGGAAGGTGGGCTCCCCTCCTGAGTCCGTCTCCTCCTCCCCTTCCCCCTCTCCCTCCTCATCCAGGTCGGGGCTGAGTGCCTTAGACCAGAGCTCCACCTTCCGCTGCAGCCCCCAGACATCCTGCAAGATGTCATCGAGGTTTTTGTAGCTCACCTCCCCATCCATGCTGAAGAAATCTTCGCTGCTGCCAAACTCAGGCACGTTGTCGTACACGCTCGCCCGGCTGCCCACAGAGCTGCAGGAGCCCCGCCTCTGCCGGCACGCAAAGCCCCGTGGCGAGGAGTCGCCCATGCTGCTGCTGCTGCCACCCACTCCACACCCCGAAAGTCCCACCGCTTTGTTCCCAGCTTTCCAGTGGGCCAAAGGGCTGCCATCGAGAGGACACAAGCTTTCGATGGAGAGAGATTTGGGGAACGTCCCCGGCTTGTGGTCCCCAGGGAGGTGGATCAGGCAGTCGCCCTTGTACACGGGCCGCTGGTGCAGTTCTCCAGCAGCCCAGCTGGTGCTATTTTTCAGGACCGTTTCATAATCCTCCAGATAGACCGCACCGCGTCTCAGTTCAGAGCCCGGCTTCCTCTCGCCCCAGTTTGACACGCGATTAGTCCTATATCCCACCGAGAGAAAGTGTTTGTTGCCATGAAAAGAGGAGGACATTCCTCTTTTGGGGGAGGTGGTCGTGGCAGCAGTAAGGTCCCCATTACTCTTCGCAGAGTCCCACCCTGGTTTGGTCGCTGTCCCGCCACTAGTGGCATCCTTTGCTTTGGAGTCAGATTTCTCTTTGTCCTTCCTTCGGAAAGACTCAATCCTTTTTAGGAAGCTGCGGGACCTCCGCTTCTTGGACTTGTCCTTAGAACTCGCACTCTGGTTTGGGGATTGGTTTATCGCGGAGTGGTCACTCAAGCTCTGGCTGGATTTGGTGATGTTTGGAGAGTCCTGGCTGGGTGACACGTCAGGCGGGATGGCCACAATGCCAACTGTGCCACCAGTGCTGCCTGTGCTGATATTGCTGTGGAGCGAAGTGGCACTGGGGTCTGTAAGGATGCTCTCACGGCTGGATGTCTGATGCATGGTGGAGTTCAGCACCTCTGGACTGTGGGAGAGGAAGTCGACAGAGCCAATTCTGGACCACCTTTTGCTGTCCCTCTGGAAGGCCCATCGGTCGCTGATGGCACAAAGATCTTCCTCCTCTGAGTCTTCATTCTAAACCAAGAATGGGGATCATAGAATAAGACACGATCAGCTGAATCACCCAGTCAGACCACCCTCTCCCTGAGTTTTGCATGGCTACTCACACCCACCAACCACAGCTAGGGTAGGAGAATTTACAGTTGCATAACACATCTTCTCTTGATGGGGTCATGTGCTACGTACAATACACTTTAAGAGACCCAACAAGCACACCCCGCCTTCTATGAAAAGCAATTGCATAGGAGAGAGATAAAAGATCCATTAAGTCTCAGTCTGTCCATTCTCTGGGGGCTAGCGCAGGGTTGTTCTCTACAGTATGTTCCTGAGGGCTCTGTCCATGCTAGTTCTAAATGTTTCATATGGTGGATCCAACCCGTTCACAGGGTTACGAAGCAGGGGGAAAACACCATCCCATGCAAACAGACTCCAGAATTTGTAATAGCGTCCTGACGCTCTGCCTGTCTCTCTCCTGCCAGGACAGTGGCACACTGGAGAAGCAGCCCAGCAGAAGCACACTGTACTGTTGTCCATTAGAAAGCACTGTCACTGCCATGCAGCCAATCCCAGAGCCTTTAGACTTAGAACAGAGGGTTCCTTACCACACAATGGAAGGAGTTCTACAAAGAACAGACTGCTCCACTGTAACTGAATCAAAGCGGGAGGGGACAGATGGAAGCTATTGCTTTCTAGATACACTTGCTGGTATGAAAAGAATTTCTGGGGTCTCAGGTCAGGTGCTGGGACAGAATGGCTCATGGCCTTGCCGAGCCAACATACGAATCAGAGATCAGGTGAAGCTTGTCTTCTGGTGTCCCCAGGAGTTGTTATAGAATCTAAGCTTTCACTTCAAACATTTAAACCTCTGTTAGACCTGCAAATTATATTTAAAAAAAAAAAATCCTGATGTGAATGGATGCAGCTGGGCTGACTTACTGTAGCTGAATTAAAGGGCCCTTTGCTATAGACCGAGGGGGGGGGGGGAAACCCAGCAAAACTGTGAACTTCCCCACACTGATCTAAATAGGGTGTTAACTCTGAGACCCAATGATGACAGCTTAAATATTAATCATTGTCAACCATTTCACTGCTGATCCTTTTATCAGAAACATCCCACTACTATGAGGCTAAAGGTGGGGGCTGGATGGAGGGCTGGTTTTCAATACAGCAGCACCTCCCTAAATACAAACAAAGGGGAATTTGGAGCAAGATGTGCACATAAATAGCAGCTTCCATTCCTTTAATACCAACTTTAGTACATCACACACACGAGATCCATTATTTATCATTTATTAGGGAAATTCAGAGGCCACGAAGTTTCCTGCTAGCAGGACCAGAAGACTTTATTGTTCCCTATCTAAAACCAGGATATTCAACTTCCTGTTATGGATTCTAGGTAGTGTTGTCCAACACAGAGGTTCTCAAACTGGGGTTCACACCCCCTGGAGGAGGCAGAATGTACTCGGGGGGGGGGGGCATGAGAAGTCACTCTGCCTTCAGAGCTGGGCGGCTGGAGAGTGGTGGCTACGGACTGGGCAGCCAGTTCTGAAGATAGCGCCACCGTCAGCAGCAGTGGAGAAGTAACGATGGCAATGCCATGCCATGCCACCCTTATTCTGCGCTGCTATTGTCAGCGGTACTGCCTTCGGAGCTGGGCATCAAGACAGCAGCCGCTGCTGTCGGCTCTGCCTTCAGAGTTGGGCAGCCATATATGTACTTGTGTGGCAGGAGCAGCAGGGAGAGGGGTCACAAACTACTACAGACACAAAGAAGGGAAGCGCGATCAAATAAGTTTGAGATCCACTGGTCCAAGAAGCATTTCCTGTAGTACGGAGCACTATCATTAGAACCACCACCAGAAAGCACTCAAAACGTCATGTGCATATATCCCCACACTGTAGTGGCCAAGTACATAACGTACGCTACAGTAGGAAAATTAAAGCAATTTATTGTAAGACCTGGTCCAAAAATAGGGGGAAAATGGGCCAAAATATTGTAACTGTTTCCTATCAAAAGTCAAGATTTACAAAAATATTTACCAAAACTGTGAACAGTTCTAGTTGAGTGGTAACAATAGCTCCCCAGCAACCACGATGCTTTAGTGGTGAGGTGGGGTATGTTCGGAGTTAACAGTAGCAACGCCTTCTGAAGAGGGAATGCAAGGGCAATTAGCTACCAAAACCTGTACTGGGATTAGAATTTTGGAGACAGCTGTGACATTTCTCCCAGCCCACATACTGATTTCTTGGTCTGGTCAGTCACACAACATTTTTACTAATTCCCATTAGATTTATCCCCAATCTCCCTCTATCTATGGCATTTTTATTTTTAATGCAGCTACCTCACTGCCTCTGCACTCAGTGAAGCTAGTGCAAACAGCTTGAAGCTATCCACTCGGCCCTGGCCCCCTTTCCACCTTCATTTTCTTTCTCTTGTTTGTGTTCTGCAGAACCAGAGATCCGGACACTGGAACAATGTTCCAAAACCATGACCTCTTCCTGCAATTCCGCAGGACAGGTGAGGACCTTTGGCACTAAGGTGCGAAGCCTGCAGCTGCCACAGAGTGCAGGTGGGAATGGAAAATATGAAACCACAATAAACAATGTTTTAAGAGAAGCATTTTATTGTCTGAGACACATGGGTAAGTTTTATCCGTCCCGAGGGAAAACTCCCCTCTGGGGTTATGTTTCCTCACTGATCCATTCTGCCAGACATTTGCTCAGGGAAATCCCCTTCTAGTTCACGTTTAACTGCATGGCACTGCATTATGGCTGGCCTGGAAGCAGCTGCAACCAGACCCTACAAATGGTTACCATATGAGATATCTGCAGTAAGTCTCCTGGTGATGGGAGCTCACCTCAAATCAGGGGCCTAAGTTCGAATGTGGATGAGCTCGTGCAACGGGTTTGCTGCAGCAGCTTCTCCAATGGTCTGAATGGTTACAATATGGATCTCATAATGGTTACACTGAAACATGACAAATGGGAACACAAAACTGGCCATGGACAAGTACAGGCATTCAGCAGAACAAACCAACAAACAAAGGAGAGGGGAGGGAAAAGGAAAAAAAAATCAGGGTTCTTCCCCTGTGAAATCCTCCATCTGGTATCAGGAGAGGGATGACAAAAATAGATATTAATATATGGGAAGCAAAAGCAATGCTGGCGGGACCCCACATAGCACAGTTTAAAAAACCAGCCAGAGCCTCGTGTCCCTGGAGATCTGCTAGAGCAGGGTTCTTAAACACCCTCCAAGAGTGCACCTGAACTTACTGGAGAGATTGTCTTCTTGTCGACACCCCCTCTGCACTCCCTGGACTTCACCCCCCCCCTTCACAATCACAGAACATCCTCATGGAAACGACAGCAATTGCTTATGTAGAAATAGATCATTCGGAAAGAATCTGTAACAGATTTTTTCAGTGTAATTTTGCAGCTGAAACGAGGAGTCTCAGCACAGTATGACAAATCACAGAGCACACACTGACACAAGCCTTCCACCTCAACCCTGCAGCATGCAAGCAGGGATTCTAGATCGCTGTGCTCCTTCTTTATTCGGAGCCAAGCAGAAAGACCCATGACCCAGGACAGAGCAGGGGAAGGCATCTGATCCAGGAACGATACTTTTCTACGTGAAAGAGCAGTGTTGGAATTATTCGTTTTTAAAGCAGGCTCATTGTCCCATCCGTGCGCATGTGTTTCCCCCACAATGCACCGTGGCCTTGTTTATACCCTTGAAACCTTGCCACTCACCTGTTTACGCTGAAAGTGGACTTCCAGCTTCATAGAGGCACATGCGTTCAGTGTCATCAGCCTCCTGCAAACAAACAAGAGACGCTTTTGTGTGGTTTGGCTTTCGGCTTTTGCTGCTGCACTTTGTTTTTTTCTCAAGGGCCCGTGTGGCGGCATTGTCACCTGTCACCAAACAGCTGGGGAGCAAGCGTATGTATGGAGCTTCCAGCCAAGTGCACATTCCCCGGCTGCAGTGCTTAATTTGTGCCAGGGCTTAGCCCCGGCACCTCCAGGCTCGGCAGCTCACAGCCCCGGCCCCTCTGGCCTTGCTGCATCAGTTATGAATGTAAAAAAACTGCGTGCAGCTCTTCTGGTTACACTTCAGCTTACTAGCCCTCTGGCCGGCATCAGATTCAGCACCCACAGCTGCACACATCCACCACTGCCACCCACTGTACATTGCACCCCTTCCCGTGGCTGACTCTCGCGTGGATTCGGATTGCTTTTTACGTCCCATATTTGACTTGGTACCAGAAGCCACTTCCTACCCTTCCCGAAGTTTGTTTCTTACCCTTCCCATGGCTACATGTTAACCCCATTCACTGCTGCTGCAATGTGACTGGGCCTCCATAGAACGTCAGGCTAGCCCAGGCACCTCCAGTCATGCTGGAGGGGGTGGGGAGGGGGAGAAATGCATTTACTGGAAATACCCAATACTTCACTGTGGCACTGAAGGGGTTACGCATCTTAAATACAAAATACAAAACACAAAAACAAATACAGCCCTTTCCCCACAAGATAAAACAAATCCATCCTGTAACAGTCAGAAGAGCCCCTCTCCAACAGCGCCACCAAGCCCTGACATCACACTGATTTTCAGATGACGAAGGAGAGGATTTAGAAATAGGAACCCTATAAATACCTCTAGGTCATTGCGCGGGGGTGTGTGTGGGTGAGTCAGTGGCTCTCTGGGTTTAGCACCCAGGCCATTTGCATCTCCAGAGGCCTCAAATCTTCAGTCCACACTTGAACATGTGTTTAACCGGCAGGCAATCTTTTCTCTTCTGCTCCAGAGGAATCCAGGACTGGAGTAACAGGGGTACTGTCGAGCAGGATTAGGGTGCACTGGTTGTGCTTTTGGGAGCGGGTCAGGCACGGCACAGAATGCTGCAGACTAACAGGGAAGTGCCTTGGTGTGCAGAAGTGAAGGCTGCAGGTTGGAATTGAAATGCAAGGGAATAACTGGAATAGCAGCAAATGCTGCAGATTAGGATGAAGGTGCATCAGCAGAGGTGGGCAGGGCCCAGCTTGGAAGCCACGGGTCAGGAATTAGATGAATTGTGAGGGCTTCAGAACACAAGACTAAATAAAATGTGCGATGCTGCAGGCCAGGACTTGAGTGAATTGGCAGTTTCCCCACTCCAGCCTTGGACTACAAAGGAGAGCCTGCAGAACATCAGCACGGTGGTGTTTTGGCAGAATTGCACAGCGGAAGCTGAACTGCTCTTGGCCACATCGCATTGGGCTCTGTCCAGCAATATGACTTCACCATCCCTTCAGCACTGCATTCTGAGTGGATACAGCATGATTCATCCCAGTTACTGCTCGATCTGTTTGCTCCGCCCCCGTGGTGACCTCATGATGGGATTCCCTCTAGGGCACCCAGGTAGTTTTCACTATTTCCAAGATTGCTGGGCACATTCCTATAAACCTTTCAAGAGCTACAAATCTGCCAGTATCGTTTAAAGGCTGGGAGCCTATCTGCTTACACTGGAGTGGAAAGGCTAAACTCGGCGGTTGGTCTGCAAGAACTGCTAATCTCCAGGTCCAGAAGTGACTTATGTCTGCGTCTGTGAGCGTGGGAGCTAATCGTAGTGAGAGACTGGAGTATACACTGCGGTTTGTCAGCTCATGCTATATGACTGCAGGAAACAGACTTAAATACAACAAAGGGCAGCTCATTTAAAAGCGATATAGAAATCCAGACAGCCTCTCTCCATGCACGGAAACAAGTTGCTAGTGTGAACGAGAATGAGAGAGTAAGAAGAACCCATCACGGCTGGCCTCTTGTAGGTGCCTTAGCAGTGAGGCCATGAAGGCTGGGTCTCTTTGCTGGAGCTGGTTCCTTCACAGCAGTGGGGGGAGCTGGCTCGTCACTGCCCCGGCGTACCTGCTCAGATGATAAACAGAGGACTCCAGCCTCCAGGGCTGCAAACCCAACGCCTTTCACCAGCAAAGAATTCTCAGAAAAATAATCTTTGTTTTAAAAAGCAAGGGGAAGGAAGTGGCAGCAGGAGGTGAAAGGAAACAGGAATGAACTGCGTCCCCTCACAGGGCGTTTAAGAAATGCTCTGAGGAGGGGGAGGGAAGAAGCTGGCTGGTTTGGGCTCAGTCTCTGCTCTGAGCATGAGACACATGACCTGCTTGCCTGTTATTAACTTGTTCAGAGCAGTCGACTAAACTGCTTTGACACTTAGCTGACAGCAGATTAAGCCTCACTCCCTTTTCCCATTGTTTAGATTCCGGGCAATTTAATAACAGTTTCCCCAGGAAGCTAATAATATAATGGGCAGTGTACAAGCAGGGAGGTAGATAGAAAAGCCACCAGGTGGGATGGCAAATCCTCGGCCTTAATTTAATTAAATCTCGGCCGGCCTCTATTGAGGACACCCATTCCCTCTGCATTTTCAAGCACCCTGAGAAGAAGGCAGGTGTCTATAAAGCACAATGTGGGGGAGATTCCCAGAATTCCCTTGGGGAGGTGGTTAGCCACCCAGTACTGACGGGCATTAACGTAAGGTTACCATACATCCGGTTTTTCCCGGACATGTCCGGCTTTTTGGCAATCAAACCCCCGTCCGGGGGGAATTGCCAAAAAGCTGAACATGTCTGGGAAAAATACCGGCCGGGCACTTCCTCTCCCGCGGCTGCTCTGATCCTCCCCTGACTCAGACTTCGGCTCTGTTTAAGAGCCAAGCTGCTCGAGCCAGCGCTACCGGCTTCGGGCAGCCCCCGCTGCCTCCGGACCCCGAGCCACGGGCCAGGCACTTCCCTTCCCGGTTCCAGCTGCTCTGCTCCGGCGGCTCGGGGG
>NC_048306.1:24029349-24168179 GCF_013100865.1 Trachemys scripta elegans | reverse complement strand
GCTTGGGCAGCCCTTTTTGCGCGACTGGGAGGGAGGAGGGGGAATTAGGGCGGGGACTTTGGGGAAGGGGCGGAGTTGGGGTGGGACCGGGGGTGGGAAAGGGGCGGGGCCAGGGCCCGTGGAGTGTCCTCTTTTTTATTTTTTAAATATGCTAACCCTAATTAAAGGGATATAGTTTCAAAGGGGCTTCCTGAACTGGTCCCACAAAAAAGTTATGAACAAGCCAATTTACACACATGAGTGCAGGTTTGCACATGGAACTGGGGGGACATATGTAACATAATCGGAGGGATTTGAAGGGGGTTACACATGCAAGTTCTGCAGGCACAATGGAGGGGCACCTTCAAACATCTGACACTGCAAGAAACGCAGGCTATTCAGCAAAGAAACATGAAGTGACTCTGCCAAATTCACAGAGGGAATCAGAGCTGGGATTAGAACTCAGGAGTCCCTGGTTCCCGTTGCTGAGCTGAGACCACTGGACATTGCACTCCAGGGGTATCTGGACTAGAGTTTGTGGTCCTGCTTTAACTCTGCCAATTAACACGAGTTAATTAGCACCTTTGTCACTGCTAATGTGCACACTACACAAAGGTTCCAGGACACAAGGGCTATGTCCTCAGGGCCAAGAGAGGTATGTTTTTACAGCAAGGTAACTTACCCACATCAGCTATTAGCGACCTCACTGTAAAATCCTGGGGGAAACAAGGCTCTGTTGTTTTTACCACCAGCTAGCAATCACGGGCGGGTGGCCTTGCGCTGATCTCGCCTAGCTATCTCGTGGTAAAAACTACAGAGCCTTGTCTCAACTAGGATTTGACAAGGGGGTAGCGAACAGTCATTAGTTACCCTGCTGTAAAAAAACCCCACCATTTCTGCCGGGAAGATAAAGCCAGTCAAAAGTTTGTGGTTTCCCCTAGGGCTCAAACTCGTATTCGGCTGACAGTTCCAAGAGCTGGTTAAGACTGGAGTGACCATTCACAGAGGTTTTCATAAACTGGGCAGAAAATCTGAGATGCAGGATGCTGAGGGACTGAGACAGAGCCTGTGTTCATAAGAATATAATGATTCTAGGGGTGAGGAGGAAGATTTTCTACAACTGCCCTTCCGGGGCAGGGGCAAAGGGATCGAGTGGGCACTTGGAAGCACAAGAAGTGGTTTGATCCAGCACTGGCAGCTGCAATGCCCGACGCGCGCCTGGCCTGCCACCCATCTGGAAATAAGTCAAACAGCCTTTCACTTTGTCCCTTGCTGGCTGGAGAAGAAAGTTCAAAAGCAAAGGGATTAAATTCATGAACTTTTGGCAGAAGGAAGTTGAAAGAGAGGGAGAGCAGGAGGGAGAACATGTGTGTATGGGATTTCATTTTCTTGGAAGAGCCATTTAATTTCCTTTTCTGACCTTCTAATCAGCTAAATGCTGCATGTGGCCACCTTGCATACCCCAGAGATTACTGGATGGCTTTGGAAAGCTGGCTCCAGGCATGCCTGTCCAAAAGCCATGGTCTACTCATGCCACCCACCGCACGCTCTCTTCCCAAAGGGGTTGGCAATGATGCAGGCTCCACTATGTAAAGCGATCACCTGAGCAGGCAGAAATGACCTGTTCCAGGTTACCGGAGCGAAACAACTCCAGAAACAACTCAAGCCACCTGAATGCTAAGCCACAAGTGGAAACAAAGAAACATAAAAGCTCTGACAGGGATGGACTATCACCCAGGAACTTCAAAACCTTCATACAACCTTCACTGCCCCAGCAAGGAGAAGTAGCTCTGAACCACCCCCAGAAATCACAACATTACAGCAGCCTCATTTTGGTAAAAGCCCTAGCAGAGATGTTTCCATTGCTCCCGTGAGCGAGAAGGGCACTTACTATAGTAAATATCTACCCAACCTCTCAGCTGGAGGGTCACTGCAGGGACTTAGCTGTGGAGAGGAGTATGGGAACCCAAAACATGGGAGCTAAATATCCTGGATCATTCACAGTCTCGGACTGGACTAGGCATTTATAGTCACAAACCACAGGGATCTGACAGCCCCTCTCTATTAAGTATCCCCCTTTGGTCATGACAGTGGTATTAATAGTGTCCACCATAGGGACCACGCCACCTCCTCTTCCAAAAAATATATGTACAGAATCTAGTGGTGCTCTTTTCAACCCTGCTGGTATAAAGAGAGAATGTGTTTTGGGGCAAAGGACTCCGTAGTTTCTCCTCCCATGCATTTGGGATGACTATGTTAATCACGTGAACTGTACTGACACTTCCAGACAATCACTTCTTCAAAAGGAAATCCTTACTCAGAGCAACCAGACAACTGTTTATTCCACGAAAGAAAATTAATCTACAAGTATAGAACTCAAGAGAGACATATTGGACCAATTTCTGTTGGTGAGAGAGACAAGCTTCAAGCCACACAGAGCTCTTCTTCAGGTCTGGGAAAGGAATTCACAGCCCACAGTAAAATGCAAGGTGCGGCAGATTATACGCTAAACTAAGAATCAACTGCAGAGAATCATCTACTACCACAGAACAAACACACCACTACAGGATCCAACTCCTCACAAACCACTGTAAGAAGGGATAGCTGACCGTCTAATATTCATGTCGCACCTTTTATTTTACAAAAGCTCAGTAAATCACTCATTGAGCATTTTCTTTTATTTACATGTGACAGGCACAAGTCACCCAAGTGAAATTCTGCTCACAGATGGCGTTTCTGGCATAAGCAGCCCCATCGTGAATTCAGTCTAAGCAGAACAACAAGAAACAAAATCCTCGCTCTGAAGCCTGGAGAGAGGATTTTCAAATACTCTTCAATTGTTAGAGAAGTGACAAAGCACCATCAGTATAACATAGATTAGAACAATGGAAAGCACTTCATTTCTTTCTGGATCCCATAGGCACAGGGAGAACTACGTAGAAGCTAATGGTAAAAGAGTAGAGAATGGGCAGATGGTTCAGACACAGAACAAGTCCCTCCTTGAACCTTTGCCCATTTTCACATCCCAACCCAAGTGGAATCTTCTAGAAAAGTCTGAGATCTCTGGTTAACTTCTGTGCTCACCCTTATCTTTCACCTCAATGGACTTGGTATAATTTCTGCTCCTCTCTGCACATCTGGGCAGAATGGGAAAGATCGGGGGCTACAAGTCCTTATGAGTGAGTGCTCCTCGTACTCCCTGGCCAATTCCCAAGTCCCATAAAGTCCAGCTAAAACTGAGAGACATGGCCCAATTCTGAGATGCTCACCCCAACCACATCCTTTTGGGATGGATAGTCGATGGCCAGACTTTCTGCACGTAGCACCTGCTTCACTTGGAAACACAGCCATAAGGGACTGGGATTGCTCAGGCAAAAAGTTAAAACACGGACAAACACACGAGATAAATCTAGAAAGGGGATTTTTTGGAAGATGTGTCTACTGTTCAAGAGCTCGGGGTGTGTGTAAATAATACAATACTTGGCTCTAGCACCTTCCATCCAAGGAGCTCAAAGCATGTTACGCCTGAATGAGTAAAGCATCCCATCACCCTGTTGTACAAATGGAGAAAGTGAGGCTGAAAGAGACAGAGTGACTACAGCAAGTTAATGTCAGAGACCTAGGTCCCCTGAGCCCCACTAGCCTGTACTGTCTCTAATCTAGGTTACCCCTTTCCCGGGGGATCTCAGAAGGCTCTCAGAGGATTAGCCCTGGGGCTGGCACAACACAGCACAGGGCAGCAGAGAGAGGGGATCCCATGGTTCCTCCATTCTTTGCAGAGGTTAGTTTGGTTTGTGGGAAGCTTTACCTGCAAAGGGATTTGAGGGAATCCTGGTCCAGAAAGCTGTGGTCTTTCTTCACGGACGTGATGTCAATAGGGAACAGCGAGTCTGAGGGGGAGAAGAGAAAGAGGAGAATTACAGTCACAAGTTGAGTCAGCAGCTCTACCAGGAGACAAAGTGGTCCTATGGGGGTGGGGAGGGAGAGGCGGTGTGGTGTGACCTGGAGAAGGGAAGAGCAGGGAGGAAAATGGGAGAGCCACAGAAGGAAGGAGGGTAGGAAGCTTCTGAACCCCAGCCATGAAGACTGTAAGCAACAGGTAAAAGATACGATTAACGCTCGGGCAGTGCATCTGCATGCCATGTGGAGCAGCTTCACCATGGGACAACCTCCGGACACTTCCGGGATGATAGAGCGGGAGGGCGAAGCAACATTATCCTTCCCAGAAGGTAGCGAGCACTATATCACTGCTCTACGAACAGCCCCGAAATGTCAAGGGGAAGCTCCCGAGGGGCAGGGCTCAAGGGTCGCACTCCAACAGCGCAGGAAGGAGGCTGGCCAGACATTCCCCACTGAAGGGACAACTTGCGGCTTCACATTTGGCAGCTCCTGTAGGCAGCCAGAGAAGGAAAAAGGGGGAGAGACCCAGAGGTGGAAGAGGGGAGACTCAGTGGTGCCTAGCTGCCATGGTGATGGGCACCGGAGAAATGCAGAGATGAAAAGGATGAGTTAGACAGTGGAGATGGGCGGAGGGGGAGAAACAAAGCACACAGAAAATGGGAGGGCAGCACCAGGGATATAAACCAAAGCGCGCTAAGAAATGTAAACCCCGTTACTCAGCAGCAGCCTATCTCACCTGCTTGTTCTCAGACAGACAGTTTCCTCCCTGCAGGGTAAATACTCCATGGTTAAATGACCCTGGCATGTGCTGCTTGGAGCCGAGCGCGCCTCCTGGGGAAACACTTTCCATTTTTTTAAACTGTCCCATCCGATTGCATTGACAGATCAGCCTATTCACAAACACACACCCAGCCTGCACTCAATGCCCCGCACAGCCCGCATGGGTAAGCGCCTCTCTCCCACACCTTGCCACATCCGGACCGCAGGCTGCAGTGACACCCACGGGAGTGGAGAGTGCTAGCACTGCAGAGGGTAAACCTTTTCCCGCACAGGGGCCGACTTCCCCTTTGGCACTTGGCCAGCTTTCTGAAAGTACCTGAAGGAGGAAAGCAGAGAGGAGAAGAGGTCACCAGGAAAGGGGGAGGAGAATTATTATTTCCCTCTTCAGACAGACACGTCGTGCTCAATTTGTTCGGCCCACATGTTCCTGAATGCTTAGGTTTTCATTAAAAGCTTTAAATTAGCAGGTACATGGTATGTGTAAGAGCACAGGTAACTGACCCCCTCCCCAGTGGCTACCCAAGGGAGGAAGCTGCAAAACAGTGAGTTATTCGACCTCAGGGCAGGATGCTCCTGAACTAGTTTCAGACAGTGATGATAACCACAACACTATGCGCGTCTCTCTCCTCTCCCAGGCAAGGATCTCTCATTGCTTGACCAATGGGAGCTATAATGATCCCTGTTAAGTGACTTGCCCAGGGTCCCACAGTATATCAGTGGCGGAGCTGGAGACAGAAGTCCGAACACCTGACTCCCTCTAACTGTTCGATCACACTCTTTCTCGAGTATGCAGAATAAGAACAATCTTACTAAAGGCACCTGCCTCTGGAGCACCACTGTCAGGGGTGGGGGAGACATGGATCTGGACTCATGCCGTTTTTTGGAGTGTGGCAGCATCCCAAAAATCATCTGTTAAGCCTCTCAGCCCACTACCAAACAACCCGCTTTTGGAGCCAAGCATGAGTGGATCAGACGGCAGAGTTGCACTCTCTGAAAATCCACTGCTCACAATGTTTCCAATGCTCCAAATCTAGACCCAACCCAAACAATAAGGCCCCTGTTTTCTGGAGAAGAAGCCAGTTGTTTTACATCCAGTGGCCATGGCAGTGATGCGACATATCAGGGCTTCCTCTGCAGCCCGCGAGCATGGACGGGCCCCCAGCTGAGAGTGGCTGCTTTGAATCTCTTTCATCGGCATTCAAAACACCCACAGCTTTGGCTCAAAAGACAAATTCACATCTGCACCCACAGGAAGGAAAAGAGGAGAGTAGTGAGAAGGGCCAGGGTAGGGAGACTTCATAGCGGTGCTGCAAACTCTCTCAGGCAGACACTCTCCCTCTGCTAACTCAAGCAAGTGGTCTGGAATGTGCACAGCAGCACGGCTGCTCCGGGACCTCACTCAGCCTCCCCCAGACCTGACTCAAAAGTCATGAGTCAAGTCTCGGAGGATAGAGACGTTAGCTGGCATCCGGGCAGGGGCTGGGGAAGGAGTGAAGCTAGCACATGCTTAGGATAGTCATGTCTTTAAACACAGCTATCACTAGCATCCATCTATCATAGGGTTTTCCATAATGCACATCATTACTGTGGTATCTACAAGCCTTCCAGGTAGATTAGATCTGCATATCAAGGTCCTTAGCAAACTGCATGGAATTTTCTGCTCCTTTCCCTCTTCTAGGGAGCTCTGCTGGGGACATACATATATACTTTTTACTCTATTAACGAGGGCAAAAGCCTGGTTGTAACTGAAGCCGTCCAGTGCAGGTTGCAACACAGGGATGAAGGGAATGCTGAGTCCACAGGGAGCAGGAAGCAGTAGAGAGAGAAGAAAGCAGAGAGAAGCTGCAGAAGGCTTTGTTAGACCAGCACTGAGTTTGGACTGTTTCTTGACAGACTCCAGTGTCTAGAACCCAATTCTTGTCTCCCTGAGCATGAGCTGTCATCAGCCCACGGGCAATCAGATCTGGGCCTAGATTCCAGAAATCTGGTCAGTCTTTACACTTGCATGCACGTAGAGGTCACCCCTAAAATAGAAACTGGAAACAAAGAGGCAGCCTGTAAACCTATCAGCAAGGAGGGAATATCTTGCTTTGTGTGCTTATGTTGCTGGGAGGGGGCACGTGGAAGTGTCCCAGCTGAACAATAGCTGGCTTTGCACATTGCCTGGAGGCCAGGCTTCCAGCTATTGTTCTAGCCTCCTCCTTCCTCAGGCTAAGCTGAGCCAAAGCTATGATTTTTCAACCTCCATGGGGACCACTGGCCTTCACTGTGTGTTTGAAGTAAATGAAGCTGGGTCCAGAAACACACTCTGCAAGGGTTAATTTGCAGATGGGGTTTGTGAGCCCTGGTCTACACTACAAACGTATGTCAGTATAGCTACGTCACTCAGGGATATGTAAAACCCTCACCCCGGAGCGACGTAGTTCTACCGACCGAACTCCTGGTGTAGACAGCGCTATGTGACAGGAGAGCTTCTCCCATCCACGTAGTTACTGCCTCTCAGGGAGGTGGATTAACTACGCCGACGGGAGCAGCTCTCCCTTTGGCATAGGTAGCGTCTTCCCTAAGCGCTACAGCGGCACAGCTGCACCAGTGGAGCTGCATCACTGCCACACTGTATGTGTAGACAAGCCCTGAGAAACACACAACGCATGAGAAAGTCAGCTGGATTCATTCAGCCACCTCTCCTAAAACATCCTTCCTTCTGGGACCTCACAAGAGAGAAATGCAGCTCCCAGCACAGAGGTGCTATACTCAGGGCGCGCACAAACCTGGCTCCTGCATACTGAGTGGAGGGATGGCATTTGCCAGCAAAGACAGTTAAACAGAGTGAGAAAGAAATGTTCATTCCCACTCCGGTGCCATGGCCAGTTCAGCTGTACATGTATCACCACCTCCAGCAAGAGCTTATTAAAATACCTGCCAGCACTGTCATCTATGCAAACCCATCTCCCCCCTGGCCTGGTCAGGCATCCTGGGAACATTCTAGTGGTGCTGCCTGAAAGGCAGAGGTTTAGGAATGCAGAAAGGCCGATAAGAAGACTAGTTCTCCGGGCCTCTATCAAGTCGGAAGGCTTAAAGCTGTACCATATAATCAGAAATTAGCAAACTGCCCCCTCCATCTCTTCCTCTTCCCCAGTATTTCAGGCTGGCTCCAGTGCTCTGAGAACTTCCCCTGCAGTCGCCATCTGCAGCTAGTTAAGACAGACAGACAGACAGACACACACACACCAGGTATTTCTGGGTCATCCAAACTGGAAAGAATAGGGGAGGCCTGGAATGACTAGCCCTATGGTCTGAGCATACTATACCATCCGGTCTACTCCCCATCCCAGGCTCCAGCTAGCCAAGACCCTAAGCACAGCTGCCAGGGACACTGTTGTCATTGATCAGAGCACAAAATCAGACACTCACTACCACAGTGACAACAAAAACATAGCAGCCACTGCTCGGGTAGCAGCCTGCAGCCATCCCTGATCACATAGGAAGAAGGCTGCTGTTCAGACACGTCTCCGGACTTGAACAACCAACTACACTCAACCTCACGCTGCAGAACCCATCCTGATGAGGTACAGGATGATCTTCTGGATTTTCTCTCATTTTCCCTCTCTTTCCATCCATCCAAGGCTGACGATACCTGGAGCTCATCAACACTGCTTCAAGCACTGGCCCAAGGGTGCTGGGGGTCGTCTCTCCTCCTGGGAGTTAAGTGCCGTCTCACAGGCTCTCTCAGCTCTTGGGTAACAGCTCAGGACTAGAACCCCAAACTGGTGGGTGGTGGGACCTGCATCCTTTCTACACATGGTGCAGTGCTGTTTTCAAAGGCATGCTCTTAGAGAAATGAGAGTACTACCTCTCCCCTCAGTGCTCCCCCAACCCAGAGAATGCGAGAGAGGGGACACTTACCTTCATAAAGTTGTGCATACTGAGGAAATCCTGCTGCACGCAGCCAGTCACAAGCTTTCTTGGCCTCGACTTCTGAAACAAAAGCAAATGAACTAGTTTGAGGATCTCAAATTCATTATCTCCAAAGTGTGGCAACGTGCACTAGGGTCTGGGCCAGTCCAAACACTCCCGAGCTTCTGAACTTCAGAACCACATCTGAATCCAACCTTCGTGGCCTGAACCCATTTTTAAATGCACTCCAGTCGAAGTAAATATATTTACATGAAATGGGATGTGTAAAACCTACAAATCCCCCCTTGACAGCACTCATTCAACAAGCATGGGCTAGCACCTATGCATGGGATAGAAGTGGTTAGAAGGAGACCGCATCAGGACCCCTGAGAGCGCAACCCAAATGGAGCTTTTATGGATTCCATTCTAGGATCTATTCTCCTTTAGCATTAGAGTAATGCACTTGATGAGAGGGGCATTGGCCCTCCTCACCCTTTGTTCCCATTTCTGTGCTGCAGAAATGCCGTCTCCTTCTCCCGTCCTTTAACAGGACTTATTCTCCCTTAGCATCAGCACAGAGAGGGTATGGAACGGGCTATGGAGTTGCAACATAGGGATTTGACCACAAGCAATGCTTTTAATCTCCTGCTGAAATATTTGATTTCTAAACTCACTGAACTGAGTGACACTTTGCCAGGAGAAAGTAAGAATCTTTAAAAAAATAAGTTAGGGCTCATGGGAGCTTATCACTTGACAGGCCCTCTGCAGGCTTCCACCACGAAAGTCTAGGACTATAGTAAGTTAGCACCCCCACTGGAATCAATGGGACTAGTCATGGAATTAGGTGCTACTTAATATGAGCAAGGGGGATAGAATCAGGCTCTTTTAAGACGTATGAAGAATATGAACTCTGACCTCTAGGTCCTTGCTCTAGGCTATTGCCCTGTGGTCTGATTTGCACAGCCCCCATTGACTTTCATGGGAATTCGGAGCACTCAGCAAACAAGAAAATTAGGCCACAGGGCAATACCTCAGAGGACTGCCGGCAACCAGCCAGAGAGTGTTTGTGAAACAGAAATCAGGACAGCGACGAGGTTCTTGCAAAACTTAGTAAGGGGCCCAGCTCTGAATTACTGACAGAGCTACGGGTATTTGCTTATACGTGGCTTGAAAATCCCCTGGGGGTTGATAATAGAACAGCCGACACTTTGTTTTCTAGGAAATTTCTAGAACTTTCAGAACTTGAGGTGGTCAGCCACAATCCCATACAGCTGAGGGAAGCTGTTGTCTGATGTCAGCAGCCATCAGACTGCTGGGCAAGATTAAAGTTTATGATCATGACCAACGTATTTTACAAGAGAGAAAAGCCTACTGTAAATTCACACAGATTCTTCCTTGCCCACTTTCCCCTTAACAGCGGCTCTGCTGTCCTATAGATGGACATATGGCCGGTTCAGGCAAGAGCGTCTTGGAAGGAAGCACCCCCAATGACATCAACAGCCCCTGTCAGGAGCACTCAATACATTTATTAGAGACTCAGAGCAATGGAAAAAAGCACAAAATAAAGATTTCACTTAGAGATAGGACTGAGCTAAAACCTGGGACCAAATGCCTCCGTGCTTTGGGAAAAAAGATTTGGAATATCATTCTAGATCTGGATCCAAATTTTGCAGCTACCCTTAACTCTACATTGGCCCGAACCAAAACCTTGGATCTGAATCCACCTGAATTCTGAAAGAGTCAAAATCCAAAAATGTAAATCCGGATCTAAATTTTGGCACTCAGGTCCAACTGTCATTTGAATTAAGATTAAGTTACTTTGGAAAGTAGTTGTCATTTTAATTCAGGGAAAGTTACTTTGGAAAATGTGCACATATGTGTGTGTTTGTCTCCTCCAACCCATATCACGCTGTCATAAACTGTATAACACAGGAGGCTTGGAACAGCAGCACAGAGCAAAGTGCACCGTATGCAAACTATAAAGAGCTCAGAGAAGCCTGATAGAAGGGATCACTGTTTTCTGATCACTCATATGGACCATGCGGTGTGACTTCTGCTCCCCCTTCTTGCACTGGAGGTATTTCCAGATCTTAGGGAGGAGAGTAAATCAGTATTTTATGTCCTGTTTAAAAAGGAGAAAACATTTACTGGCAACTTAAGGGCACCGTGCTTAGCTGAGCACAAGCATTGGGAGGAAAGCCATCAGGTCATTCCCAGTTAAACACAAATCATGCTCCAAAGACCCTACCAACATGAACCCTCGCCTGCCCCACTGCACATTCCATCCAGAATCACAAAATAAAAGACGTTTCACCTCCTTCCATTGCAGGGGGAATGCTTTTTAAAAATGTGAATGTTGTAACTCAGATGCAGGAAAATACCCATGCTCCATTATCTTCTGTCAAATCAAAGTTGCCAGGTTGACAGCCCTGGAGAATGAATCTCTCTTCTATCCGCAGAACAGCTGCGGCCCACACACCTCCTCACCCAACATGCCTTACTCTGACCTGGAAGGGACCCCTACTAGAAATGAAAGGGGAGTTCAGTCTGCGACCCATTAAGGAGGCCAATAAAAGTGGCAGTTTTTGTGATGGTAATACCTATCTACCAAAACCAAGAATGAGACTCTCCAAACTCCACGCTGGTCACCAAACAAGACCCTGGATCTTTATTTTTTTTTTTTTTTAAAACAGAACTGACCGGGCTGAGAAAACTTCCCAAGAGAAAAGCCAAGAAACAAACAGGAGCCGCAAAGGGAGTTTTGTGATCCTTTTTGAGCACACATTGCTGTGCTGAGCTTACCCCTTACAGTAGACAGATTGAACTGATAAAACAGCATTGCAGAACTGACGCCGAGCAGGTCTGATCAACCATCCATGCAACCTCTGGGCCTCGCAGGAGCAAAAACAGCCACACTACGGTGTTTCCTTCAAAGGCTATTCAAGCTGCAGACAGAGGCAGATGGCAGGAGAGGGAAAGGACGTGGAATCAAAGGATTCTCGGCAGACAGAGGAGGGTTCCCACCTGCCCCTCCAGAAAGGCAGCGAACGGCATGCGCTCACTTGGTAGATCTGGGATCCAAATGAACTATACTTCACATCACCAGTGGAAACGTGAAGTCAGAGAGCGACATTTCCTTCCCTTGTACTGGAGTCAGTCCAAATGGCACTGGATGGCGGAGGGGGAGGAGGGGGAAATCTGCCTTTTCTCTTGCTTGTCGGAATGGAGCTCTCTGCCTTTTAAACAGTTCACCCTGCAATGGTGACTCCTTTGTTTTCCCCCAAATAGTTCCTCTAAGAATAGGTTCCCAAGATCCGCTGCACTGGGAATGTGGGGCTCATAGCTCCAACAGCCTAACCACCCATGGTAAGCTCACCGCCACTACCAGCCCCAGCACCGAAAAGGTTTCAAAGTGTTTCTGTTCAGGCCAAGAGACCGCGGTTGATTTCCTCTTTCCCTCCCACCCTTTCCATGAAAAGTACTTTCCCACGGAAATCCTGAAAAGGATCTTTCCGAGCCGCAAGAAGAATGGGTAGAACAATAGTTACGAGAATAACCCAACTGGATTCCAAACTCCTGACCAAAGAAAAATAACATCACAGCAGCACCCAGAGAGATGTCACAGGTGCGAATGCTGCAGCATCAACAAAGATTGCGAGACTGCCTGCGAGATTTCCAGCCAGATTTCTCTCTCCCCCACCCATCACAAGCTCCGCAAGGGCCTTGAAATCATGATCAGCTGAGCAGCCCACTGTCACCAGTGGAGGTCCAAAACGGGGCAAATTCTTCTCTGCATTATACCAGTGTAAAACCAGAGTATTCCCACTGGACTTCAAGAAAGCCATTGGGAGCCATTACTGCCTGAGTAAATACCCTTCCCATCCCAGCTCACCAGCCCAACACCCCCTCTTCCAGTCTCTCTAAAATATCTACTTCTTCCACAAGACCCAGAAGAAATGAGGTTATGATTTAAGAGAGAAAAAGTCATGCAAAGTACCCCATTTCTATGATTCCCAATGTGTCCCATTTTCTATGAGTCCATATCTCAGACTTCTCGATGCAGAATCTCTCTTTATTTTGCATACTGTTCAGGCTGAACTGTGGCACAGTGCCTTCTATTGGTTCCCAACAGGAAGCAGGCTAGAGAGACACATGGAGACCAGAGTTCTCGGTGTCAGACACTGGATCCGGTTTCATTCATCATGTTGTTGATGGAATTGTCAAATAAAAACATTCCCCTGAAACCTCCTTTCCTGAGAATCCAACAGGAACAATAAACAACAAATAACATGTTAAGATGGTGTAAGACGACGCCAGGATTTAGCCCCGTTTGTGTTTTCTTGGTATCTTTTTAATTTCAATTAAATAATAGAAGTTCTATTTTTAATTTTCCCCGCTGCCATGTTGGGAACCCCAACACAACAGCACCAAGCTACTGAATGAGCTTCATAAAGGGAAACTGACTAGAAATAACGTGAAATTTACTCTAGTTTCACTACTGAAAGTGCAGAAATTACTCCTCAAATGCAACATAAATGACCTTAGAAACTCCATCATAATCACTATGGTTATCAGTAATGCAGACTGCTTGTTGTTGTTTTTTTTTTTTTGTATATGGGAAATTTATGTTGATGTAACCCACTGACGAGTGTGCGTGACAGGTCTCTGAGCCTGAGCCATAGAGGATCTGAGTCTGTTGCATCCACAGCCACAGAACTTCGGTATTTAGCTCGAGCTGTAGTAGCTCACCCATTTAACTCTGGAGGTCCTCAGTTCAATCCTTGGCGGGCTGGCCATGACAGCAGATATCTGAACACATGTACTTGAATTGCAAAGAGAAAATACACTGAGTGTGCAGAACAATCTGATCACCCCCCGCCCTTCAGCCTTCTCTTGGAGAGGCAATGTGAAATGTAAGGTCCAGTTCTACGCCTTTTGGAGCCGCAGCACATAAGGTGCAAACCCAAGAGGAGAATGGGGCAAAGATGGCTTTATATCACCTTTGCCCCCTCTGGATTCTGGGCAGCTGTAGGCTGACGTGTCCCACACAGAAATTAGAACAGCCACAGAGGTTGCTCAAAATTATAGCAGCCTACCAGGGCAGTCTCTCGGCTGTAACTCTGTAATGCCAGGGGTGATAGAGACACACACACATACCCCACTCCCAGCATACACTTTACGTTGGCGCTTACAGGAAGAGAAGTGCTGGACTAATTAGGCAGGCCTTGCCTAAGCTGTGTTTGGACTGAGGCAATTCTTCTCTAGTCACTTTGGGCACCTTTAGGGCCCCTAAACACCAGCTAAAGTGGCAAATAGGGGCCAGAGCAGGGGACAGAATCTCTCCCTCGGTGTTTTAAGGGATCGTGGAAAACCCCACGCCATTAATGACTGCTCAGTTAAGCCTTGTAACAGAGAGAGAGCTACAAAACCCAGTGGGGTACAACAAAATGTGGACAGGTCTAAAACCAGCAAGCCACAAACAGTGGACGCAGATTTAATTACAGCTAGAAAACCATTTCCCAAAGCTTCAACTCCGCACGTCCCCTTCAAAACAAAACAATACAACCAGGGTTCCAGAATTTCAGAGCAAGTTTCCAAATTCCCCATAAAAAAACGTCTCACACAGGCAATTAGTGTGTGAAAAACAAACCACATCACAAAGATGCCCATCATGGAAAGCTATGAAATAAGATGCTGGGCAGATGCGAGGGGGAATGCAGGCTCTTTCTATTAGACTCCATCTAAGCTCTGGCGTTAGCGTGTGCAGCACTTTGGTGTGGGTTTTGTTTCCATCCTGGTTTAAAATAAACTATTGCATAATAAGTTAAATATGCAGAAGTGGAACTTAATTTCTCTCCCTAGTCTGTAAACGTAAACGCCTTCCTATTTATTATGGAACCGACAGAAAAGTCTGGTATGTTTGCTGGGCCATGGAGAACACATCTGTTTCTTAAGAGGACTGGGCTCTGAAATAGCAATTTTACACATAGGACTTGGATCCCTACTTATGCTAAACATATTGGGCCAGATTCATCCCTCTTGTAACTGTACTGGAGTTACAGCAGGGATGAATTTTGCCTGTGATGCCTAGCTCTGCTCTCACTGATGCTGCTACAACCTCATTGAATTTGACGCTAGAATCAGATTGCACAGGTGTAAGGAAGAGCACAATTTGGCCTATTAAGGGTAGAATGCACTCATCTTTCTCCTTGATATTGATGATAAATATAGATCTATAAAACTAAGCTGGAGAAAAGCAGTGCAGAACATACCATTAGGAACAATCCCATGTTGGCCGCTGGGTACGGAATATATACTGTTTAAATAGGTGTTTTTCAGCAGTAGTGTCTTTGTGGGTAAAACTTGAGTAAGCTGAGTTCACCTGCTTCTCATCGGTGGAATGTGGAGCTTAGCTTAGGTTAGTTAACCCAGCCCACTTTTTTTTTTTTTTTTTAAAAACAACATCCCTGTGCTTTCCAGTTTCATTTTCTATAATTCTGTGATACTATTCTGCAGGCCTGATTCTCCTCTCTCTCACACCAGTGTTATTCTACTGAGGTCTATGGAGTTACTCTTGATTTACACCAGCGTAAGGGAGAGGGGAATCAGCTCCTACGACTCCTGCTCACACCAAGACTTGCAGAGGAAGCAAAGTAAATGGAATTATTCCATCCCTGACCCTCAAAGACATGTAACATTAAGCAAGTGAATAGTGATATTCCAACACTAGAGGCTTCCAGCCATGCTCCCGCCCTATGCTCTCACCCCTAGCCATCCCAGGGTTGGGAAACCCAGCTCTGAGTTTTGCTCTGGAACCATTTCTCATACGAACATGTGGTGTGAGGAGCAGTTTTTTAGAATGGGAGAGGTGTGCCAAGTTTTTACATCCTGTATCCCAGTAGCATTCACCAGCCACACCTGAATCCGAGCCTCCACGGTTCGGCACACGTCACGGATAAATAGTAATTGATTTGGTCTATCCATGTAACTCCCAATACAGTCAGCCAACCTCATAAACTTTAACAGCCACAAGCACAGATAGAGTATGGAGACAAGAGTAAGAAACTCCACTGGACACTGTCCCAGATGCGGTGGGTTTCCATAATTAACCTTCACACCGTTACAAGGGCTTGCAAGCTTTGGAAACTGCGCCCTGCTGCACTGCCAACAAGGGATTGTTCAAATGCCTCCACCACATTCAAATCCTGAAATAGTCTGTCTAATTTTAACAGCACTGATTCTGTCACAATTGAGGAACCCTTGGGAATCTAAAACACTGGCAGGCAGAAAGTCAACAGAGAGCAGCCACGACCTGGGGCCTGGCTGGGAACTGGAGCTGTAGCAGAGGAGAGTTCACGAGTCAATGACAGAACCAATTTAGACAGTTGCACAGCTTAAGAAATGGATCACTTTCCTGTTTACATCCCAGACATTTACTGTACTGTGCAAGATAAACAAGAAGAGTGATTTGGAGGAAGGAATGCTCTGAGTCAGTTGAGGACAAGAGCTACTTAAATACAGGCGAGTGTGTTGTGTGTACATGTGCCTGGTTGTGCATGTGTGTGTACATGTGATAGGCAGTGTCATCTTTTGGGAAGGTGAGGGAGGTCCCTCCCTCCAGGAGACCCTTATTTCTTCCCCAACATCTTTCAATAAGGTCCCAGATCGCACCTACACTAGTTCCAGCGGTGGAGGGATGGATACTGCTCTCTCTGAAGTGCAGTCAGACCAGACTAATGGTCCGGTCCAGTCCACCCCCTCTGATCTTGCAAACCCGGTCAAGGCACTAGTCTTTCTCCTCTGCAAATCCACTGGGGGAAGAAGGAGGGGTTGCTTGATCTCCAGCGCTTTGTTTTTCAGTAAGCCAGAGACTCCCCAGTTATAGAAGACAAGCACCAAATGAATGTGTAGGGACAAGAAGAGCAGAGGTCTCAGATACCCCACCCCCACCTCAAATGGTGCCCTGTTCCTGGGCTCTGGCAGGTATAGGCTCAGAGAACTTGCAGGACTCTCATATAGTTAGCAAGCTCTCCTCAGTACAGAGAGAGGAGTGGAATGAAGGGCCCTGACAAGCTAACAAGCTGCTGTTCTATTATCAAAACAAACTTTCCAGACAGGACAAGGTGCTTGCTTACTCCCAGCCACCTGCAATCCACAAGTGCCCCCTGGACTTTGCAGGCACTCAGTTCTTTTCTTGAAGTGTCTGTTGAACGATTATGTGTAGGCTCCTGCCATTTTCTTCTTTTGTCCCCCTCATGTCTCTTCTCAGTTCCAAGGGCATCTCCCTTAGTTACCTCTGTCCCACACAAGCCTTTGTAGGTTCCTTGCCCTGTTCATTCTCGTAAGCACGGACATTAGACGTAAAAAAAAAATCTCACTGCACCCTCTCTGCATTAGTCTCCTCATCTGTAAAATGGGGATAACAACATCCCTCTACTTCCCAGCAGGGTTGTGAAGATTCAGTAAGGTACCTAACAGGCTCGGAGGCTGGAGAGTGCTCAATGCTAGGCTCTGAAGAAATTCGGTTTAGAAATGCCATTCGGCCTATGCACAGGGTACTATTTCCTCCACACGCCCAGGCACGCATCTGCGGCTCCATTCACTGAAGCTTTTATTTCAACGCTGGGCTATTCAGTGAGCTGCTGTCAGTCGCTCTTCTCTTTCTTCCTCTCTTAAAAGCAAAGGAAATTCAATACTAAAAGCAGAAGTTACACCTTGTATTTTACAAGCACTGAAGTCACAGTGCCACTATAGAGAGGTACAGGAGTGAAGACTATGCGATATGCAGAAATATATAACTATGGGCCGAAAGGCCAACTTCTGCCCTGTTGTGTGCAGCCGCACTGCCATAACTTAAGCTTTCCCACCTTGTGTGTTTAAAATCTCAACCCTAATGATGCATTAGACTTTAAATATAGTCCTTTGAACATCTAGAATGTCTTACACTGATGGGTCTCAACAGCCTTTTAAAACATAAGGGCCAGATTGACATTCATGTGTGCAGCTCCCATTGACTTCAATGGGAATTGCAAGTATCTTTTTCCAAGGGCAGAACTGGCCCCCAAATAAATTAGGTCACACTCTAGACCTTTGAGAGGTGGATACATGCGATTCTTCCCATTTCATAGAGGGGGAAAACTGATGTCCAGCTCCTCCTCTTTCAACATTTGCCTCACTGGGCCAATATATCTTGATATTCACCTTGAGAGAAGCCACTGCTCACTTTATGCTGCACTGAAGATCATGGGATTACTTCAATCAACCAAACTGTTGCAGCTTTGAGTATATGGCAGCACTGCAGGCTCAGATTAGAGGGGCTGCAGAAGGCCTGCTTTGAGGGGAAAGACAGAGACAGACAGCTGTGGGCTGCCTTCCACTAGGCTTTCGCGTAACTGCAGTTATCTTTAGCCTTCTTGTTAACTAGCTAAATGAAGGAGGAAGTGGCCAGTCAGGCCGATGGAGTTTACAGCAGCAGGAGGGTTGTGTCTGCTTCTCTCTGTGCTTTGGCTTTACAATCGGGAACATATAGTGGACAAGGACAGACCTAGCCAGACATGCATTTAGCAGGGGTAGATCACGTGTGTTTGTGCGTAGGACGAAATTCTATGCGGTCCCTCCATCACAGGTAATTATACACATGTCCCCCACACACATTTCCGCCCTGCTCTGCATTTTAGCTCTTTTACTCCTCCTTGGCCACAGCAGGATGCTTCCTCTCATGACCCTCAGCTTGCACCTGATAGCAAGAGCGTGGTGGTCGCTCGGGGGTTAAATGTGACATATTTAAACTTTGCAGCTGCATAACACATGTCTGGCGGAAACAAGGGAGCGTGAAGGGTGCTAATGGGAAAAAATAAGACAGGGCATACAACAGGCAAGACGCCAATCAACCATTCTTTCCTCCTCCCCCACCTGCATTTCACCAGCTTTTCTGATCGAGATATATGAAGTGCTGTGCCAGGGAGACAACACAGACGCCTCCCCCCTTGACCCAAGGATGCGACAGTCAACTCAAACCTCAGCTCTTTTTTGAGGACGGGAGGCCCAAAGGACCAGGGCAACTTGCCCACTATGGTGCTTGGGACAAGGAGCTGGCAAGGCAAACTAATAGTATTGGAGGCCCTCTGAGCTTTGGTTTGGCAGGATCATCCACCTCCTGCATCATGGGATGGTTACATTTGCCTGGATCTAGATTTTGGGATGCCAAGTTACTGTTTTTCTTCTAAAAAAAACCAAGGAATCCTTGTGGCACCTTAGAGACTAACAAATGTAGTTGGGCATAAGCTTTCCCACGAAAGCTTATGCCCAACTAAATTTGTTAGTCTCTAAGGTGCCACAAAGACTCCTCATTTTTTTTGCTGATACAGACTAACACAGCTACCACTGAAACCTGTTTTTCTTCTGCACACTTTAAGCTATTCTCTTCCTGACTCTTATACTATTGCTACATTTGCTCCACGTAGTCAGTCAGGCTCTTTTTAAAGAAGTCATATTGAATCTTTCAATAAAAATAAAATGAGTTTCAAAATGTGTTTGGCCAGACAAAACATCCAGCTGGGACTAACCTAGAACTCACACAACTTGCTGCATTTGTGTCTCAGAAGAGAAGAGTAGCCCACCTACCTTGACCCCCTCCAGCCTGCAGGCTCTCAAAGTGAAGTGAAGCACAGACACACAAACCAACCAGAGGGAAACGGACACAGATGTGCACAAACAGTTCAAGTTCTGCTCTGAGTGGTAACCACACAGATTCCAAGAATCCCCAGAAACTCCGCTGCACACTGAAACAGGTTTTGGTAGAAATGCTGGAAGCTAATTTGTGGGGGGGCTTGGGAGTAAGTGTTGGGAAAATAAGGATAAAAAACAACCTTCAAATGTGAAGGGAAGTTCCTATTTCCAGTTCATAAACCCATACCAAGCTAAAACACCAAGACACTCCAGTGCAATCTACAGAAACAGGAACTTTAACAAAACTTCTGCCACACAGTTGGCTAGACATAAAGGACAACTGCTTTTCAAAATGGCCTTTAATTTCTACCCTTCCCCGCCCCTACCCCCACATAATGTTGCACCAATAATCAGTGTCAGCATAATCAATCACAGGCACAAATGGCAGCATTTCGACTTCTTAGCACCCAATCTGGAGCCACTGTTAGGTAGTTAGATATCTAAGGCTAGGTCTATACTACCCGCCTGAATCGGCGGGTAGAAATCGACCTCTCGGGGATCGATTTATCGCGTCCCGTCGGGACGCGACAATCGATCCCCGAATCGGCGCTCTTACTCCACCAGCGGAGGTGGTAGTAAGCGCCGCCGACAGAAAGCCGCAGAAGTCGATTTTGCCGCCGTCCTCACAACGGGGTAAGTCGGCTGCGATACGTCGAATTCAGCTACGCTATTCATGTAGCTGAATTTGCGTATCTTAAATCGACTCCCCCCTGTAGTGTAGATGTACCCTATGTTCTGGCATTTGAAGCTACAACCCAATGGTGGACACGTTACTGCAGGTGCAAAATTATAGGCAATGTTTACAGAGCTGACCCAAAGAGCAGATTCTTTCAAAGTGGAAGTGATGTTGGGTAACTCAGGGTACCTTCTTCTTAATGTTTAAGGAACAGCAGTACCTCTGTCAGTCCGCCTCCCTTAAAGATCACACACAAAGGAAAGCATGAACACACACTTTGGATTGCAGCAGTTACTTTACTATGTGAGTGAGCAGATGTGTATCTCTCCCTACTCAATGCTCCTAGGTAACCACACAGCCATTAAAGTATTGATATATTTAACTAATTTCTATAGCTTTTAATACAGTGGAAGGTGGGTGCTTTAATTACAGAGATTAAAGGCACAAAAGAACAAAACAAAACCAACTACTCAGATGCTACACAAAACAAATGTATATATCCCACCCTCTCTGGGATTGCTCCATCACTTTCCTGTTAATCGTCCTACTGATGACAAAAACACTTTGTTTGGACTAAGGCAACCCACCTTAATCTGAACTCAAGTCAGCCATGGGCCAGTCTGCTCATCTCAATGCTGAGATGCTTGCACTGTAGGTACTTCGATGGTGAGAGGATGCAGCATTGTATCTTGGCCACCATACAATCACCTTCTCTATGTTGGCCAAAAAATGGGACCCAAAACTCACCACCACCTCTAGCAACAGTGGAAGCCATAGTGTAGACAAGGGGCAGGAAATTTTAATGCTCAGAGAACTAATGGACCACACACTGGAAATAACACCTGATCCCACCTGAGTCTTGTTCACACTAATGCTCCCAACATGGCTACAACCAGTGGGGCTGCACCAGTGGTGAATTATGGGTGCCATTTTTGCCAGAGAGCATTACTGAACCCTATGTGAAGGCAGGACAGTGACCATCATACAAAGCCGGCCAGATCCAGGAAAATTATTTTGCTATAAAGTCTAAATGGGTGGCAGCTCTAATTTTGGCCAGTAGTCATTGCACAGAACTGCTTTCCTCTCTGTAATGTGGTATTTTCGGCTGCTCTGGCATCAGCAGAACCAGCCTTCTTATCAACTCTACATACGGTTTGAAGTTTCCTTGCTGTACTAAAAACCTACTGGCTTTTCTCAATGCCACTGAAAATCAGGCACATTCTCAAAAATTCTTAAATCCAGACATTGAAAAATAATAACTTGGCTATTTCCCTCAATTTTTAAGTATTTGTTAATTATTTAGAAAGGTCAGTGTTTGTTACTAGGAGAGAATGCGTTGCAACCTTTTTGCAGAACCGTAAAACAATCCATTTTCTAGGCAAGTAATGTAAAGACTCCAACTAACTTCAATGGGAGTTGGACCTTGGTTCAGAAGAGCTGAAACCCCAGATTACTATTTGTCATAACCAGCTGCTAACTTAAAACTCCTTAAATGCCAGCATGGTTAACCGGATTCCATCTAGTCAATATGCTTTCTACAGTATTGCCAGCACAAGCGGACGTCCCATATATGAAAACTGCTGCCTAGACACACTCTCCCGGAGCAGTGGAAGCTGATTTCCCAGCAGAGGCACAAGATGTTACTTTAGGCTTCAGACCTGAAGAGCAGATTTCCCCGCCTTTTTTAAAAAAATGTGCTGCCACTAAAGAATGACAATTCCAAATCGTTCTCCAGCTCCCTGGAACAATCTGCCTCCTCTCCACCTCGCCATCCCTGCACTTCAGATACTGAGGGTTTGTCTCTATGAACATTTAGTTCACACAGGGTTGCCCGGTGTCTGGTTTTCGACCAGAATGCCTGGTCGAAAAGGGACCCTGGCAGCTCCGGTCAGCACCGCTGACCGGGCCGTTAAAAGTTCAGTCGGCAGCGCAATGGAGCTAAGGCAGGCTTCCTGCCTGCCATGCAGTTCCCGGAAGCAGCAGCATGTCCCCCCTCCGGCTCCTACGCGTAGGGGCAGCCAGGGGGCTACGCACGCTGCTTCGCCCCAAGTGTCAGCTCTGCAGCTCCCATTGGCCGGGAATTGCGATCAATGGGAGCTGCGGGGGCGACGACTGCAGATGGGGCAGCACACGGAGCCGCTTGGCCGCACCACCGTGTAGGAGCCAGAGATGGGACATGCCACTGCTTCCAGAGATGCTTGAGATAAGCACCGCCCCAAGCCTGCACCCCCGACCACCTCCCATGGCCAAACCCTCTGCCCCAGCCCTAATCTCCCTCCCACCCTCCGAACCGCTCAATCCCAACCCAGAGCCCCCTCCTGCACCCTGAACTCCTCATTTCTGGTCCCACCTCGGAGTCTGCACCCCCAGCTGGAGCCCTCACCCCCTCCCACACCCCAACCCCCTGAGCCAGCCTGGTGAAAATGAGCAAGTGAGGGTGGGGAGAAAGATTGACAGAGGGAGCGGGGGATAGAGTGAGCAGGGGCTTGTCCTCGGAAGAGGGGCGGGGCAAGGGTATTCGGTTTTGTGCGGGTAGAAACTTGGCAATCCTAAATTCACAGCAAGCAGGAGTGGGAATCTACCTTGCACTAGCCTGCTGCAGACTAACTGTCTGTGTGGACACCGATGACACTGTTAATGCACTTTGATCTACAGTAGAACGTCAGATTTACAAACACCAAAGTTACAAATTGACTCGTCAACCACACACCTCTTTCGGAACCGGAAATACACAATCAGGCAGCAGCAGAGACAAAACTAAAAAAAGCAAACACAGTACAGTACTTGTTGAACAAACGACTAAAAAACCCCAGAGTTTTTAAAAAAAAGACTTGACGAGGTACAGAAACTGTTTCGGTGCTGGTTTCATTTAAATTAAGATGGTTAAAAGCAGCATTTTCTGCATAGTAATGTTTCAAAGCTGTATTAGGTCAATGTTCAGTTGTAAACTTTTGAAAGAAGAACCATAATGTTCAGAGTTACGAACATTTCAGAGTTACAAACAGCGTCCATTCCCAAGGTGTTCATAATTCTGAGGTTCTAATGTAGTCCTCTTTCAAACAGGACTAGAACATTGCACATTACTTAACTGTTAATGAGCACCAGCAGGGTCCATATGGACAGTTAGTTTGCTGCAAGCTAGCGCAACGTAGAATCACACCTGAGATTGCTATGAGTTAATTATTCACATAGACAAGCCCTAAAATGTAATTCTAAATCCACCTCCACCACTTCCAGTGAGCTGTCAGCCAGTAGCCCAGACAGGCACTTACTTTGCCCAAACCTTGCCTCATCCATTAGCCCCATCTGACTATCACACCTGGTACATTGGAAGCTAGGTGTATGAACAAATTTAGGCTCCAATTCTGCAGAGATTTAGGCCAGGTCTACACTACAAATGTACATTGGTTGACTACATCGCTCAGGGGTGTGAAAAGCCACCCCATGAGCAACGTAGTTATACCGACCTAACTCCTGGTGTAGACAGCACTATGTCAATGGGAGAGCTTCTCCTGTGTCAACATAGCTACCACCTCTCCTGGAGCTGGATTAACTACACCAACAGCAGAAGCTCTCCCATTGGCATAGTAGTGTCTCCACTAAAGCGCTACAGCAGCGTAGCTGCATCGCTATACATGTAGACAAGTTCTAGGACATCAATCCCATCAAGATCAAGTGAGCTCTTTGTGTGTGTGTGTGGAGGGGGAGAGTCTGTCTGAGTCTGCCAGCTGAAAATTTTGAGAGTAGAAGTGATTTTATTCCCAAGAGGGGAGCAACACAGTAGACTGTGCCTTTCACTAGCAGTGAGTCTTAATTTTGTATCCACTCTAAGAGCTCTAGGAGGCTTTGGCCTGATGGAAGGTTGTGTTATATTGTCTGGGAAATCAGCCAATTCCACAGCATTTGCGGTTGATATTTTAAAGTTGCTCCAAAACAGATTCTTAGCTCTAATGTTGCACATTACTGCCTTTGCTGTAACCCTGGGTTTGCTGCAGTGAACACGCTGTCAGTCTTTCGATCAGTTATTTCTGTTAGCATCCCATTGCTAGTCTCAGCTCGTGGGATCCCCCTACCCTTCCATGGATGATTGGGAGAGGGCTAGAAAGCAAAGTGTCAAAAATGAATAAAAGGTAAATTAAGCAATGAGCAACAGAGGACATGTCTACACGATGGAGACGAGCAGCATAGCAGAATTGTAGCTATGCCGGCAATAACCTGTAGTGAAGACACAGATGACAGCTATGGTAGGGTTTTTGCTGTTGCTGTAGATACTCTACCTCCCTGAGCAATGGCAGCTAGGATGGCAGACGTATTCTTCCATTGACCTACCTATGTCTACCCCAGCGGTTGGGTCGATATAGATCCCTGAGCTCTGTAGCTATGCTGACCTAAATTTTAAGTGTAGACCAGGCCTAAGAAGTAAATGTGACAGGACAATTCAGATAATTGGACAATTGAGATGATTAAAACCCTAATACATGGATGGAGGGAGACCCACAAAAGAGATTTCATCTCCCTTTTTATTTTGGCACCTCTAGGGTGACCAGACAGCAAATGTGAAAAATTGGGATGGGGATGAGGGGATAATAGGAGCCTATATAAGAAAAAGACCCCAAAATTGGGACTGTCCCTATAAAATCGGGACATCTGGTCACCCTAGGCACCTCATTACGCTCTGCCTCTTTTATGTGTTGTTTTCACTTGTTGTGTTTTGTGTATAAATCAGGACGTGACCCTGAAAACACTTACACATGAAAGTAACTTTGCTCATATAAGAAGCCAAATGTAGTCAATGGCACTACTCAAATGAGTAAAGTTACTCATGTGTACAGTATAAGCGTTTGTAGGAGACGCTCCTGTGAAAGGATTGTACGGTCCCTGTGCCAGGGACCTTGACTTCCTTCAATCTGAAAGGCCATTGTCTACCTGCTGCACTATGGAATTAATAAATAATCATCTGTCTTCTCTTGCAATCCTCTCAACGCACCCACTTCGTTCGAATACCATCAGCCTTATTACTGCATTTGTCATTAATACAGCTGCATAATTCTCACTGGCACAGCAATTCTCATTTGCACGGAGTACAAATTAATCCTTTTCCCTCCTAGCATCCCGCCCCCATAACTCCATCTCTCGCTCTCTCTCCAAAAGAGAAGTTTAAAAAAAAAAAAAATCTTCCCAGGCTACAGAATTCATCTATGGCATGGTTGGCATGTCAGTTATTTCTAAGGCTTCCTGCCAACCCCAGCTCCTGTCCCTACCCGCTCCCTCTGCAGGAGGGAAGGTGGAGGGTCGGAAAGCACAGAAAGGCATATTGGCATGCGCACAGGAAGCAATAAAAGTTTAGTAGAGCTGGCATGCGAAGGACTCAAGAGAACTTTTATCCGTTGGGTTGACTGTGTGAGAAATAAGACCAAATATGAAAAGGGCTAGAGAGTCTTACTATGCCTGGAGTGCAGATGAAAACGACACACAATGTAACTGTCGTTGGACTACGTTCTGTTGCTCCCACACCCACACCCTAAATTTTAGTGCCTCAGCTTATCAATGCTTTTCAGGACTCACATCTGGTACAGCAGCAAACGGACTGACTGCGGTCCCTCTCTCAAAACAGAACATGAGGTGGAGAAAATCACCTTTCAAGGCAGCAGCTGCAACTTGTTTCAAGAAAAGTAAAATTGTTTTTTTTTTTTTAAATGGAAAATCTCAACATAGAAAGGAATTAAATCTCCAAATCCTTCCCCTACACCACAATATAACCCCCCCCCCAAACAAACTAACAAGCTGCACGAGGAAATACTGTTTTCTAAAATCCCTTTTGCAGCAAAAAGGTTCATTATACAAACTACTTCCACCTTCCCCTGTAAAGCCGACTTGCACACGGAAATCTTTTACAGGGGTGGACATGCAAAGCTCAGACACAAACAGACTCACCATGGCTGAAATTGTTAATCCGGGTTTTGTTCATTGGAAATTGCCGATTAAAGGAAGAAAATAAAAAAAGAATGACCACCATCCCCCTTCATCCGCTCCTGCAGCCAGCCTGAGCACCATGCACCGGAGATGGGAGGGTTCCCAACCCAAATTCCTTCCTGCAGGCAGTAAGCTGGAGATCTGTGTTCCCTTACACCCAGGCCTACGGTACTCCACTAATAAAATCTGCCCTTGCTGACCTCATTTGCACTGAGCGCCACCTAGTTCGGTCCTAGGAACGAATGGGATATCTACAGCTTGTGCAGTCAGGGGGCTGAACCGTTTAAATAGAAGGGGTGGGAGTAAGGGAGAAAGTGAGAGCAATAACGTATGTATGTGCGTGCAGCTTAACCATTTCAAGCTCTTAAATGCTGCCTCTGGACGGAGGAAGAGTTCTCTCCTGGAGCAACTCACTAAAAAGAACACACGGCCTCCTGGCATAAGAGAGTCACTGCAGTAGAAAGTGAGTGTGAAGCACAGCAAATAAATAAGGTGCCTAGGAGATGCATTATAGGGGCTCTCCTCCATTGGCACATGGGGCGTGCACTAGACTAGATGAGACCTCCAACCTCTACAGCCAAAATTTCAAACCTGGCTGCTTAACCATGGTGCCTATATCCATATCAGACACCAAAATAAAAGTTTCCAGAAGTACTGAGCATGCCTGGCTCTTATTTTTCAGGCATACCTCCCCTCTTCCGCACCCCAATCCTCAGTCAACCATCACGCAACTTCCGAAAGTGGAACTGGACTGGGAATGTGCAACATTACACAATGCCATAACTAGGCATAGGAAAATTGAGTGGAGGCACCAAAGTATGTCCTATTCAACCAGAGACTGATCAGTCAAGTCTCTCACTTCCACTTTCAGCTGGGTGGTTTTATTAGTAAAATATGCGCTTTAAAAAAAGGGGGCAGTATAAGCCAGATTCAGACCTCGAGACTTGGGCTGTACCCACTTACAGCAGGTCTGAATCTGGCTCTCTGAGGGCTTATCTTCATTACTGCGCTTGATCGATGCAGCGACATCAACTTAGCAGGTCTGGTGAAGATGTGATAAGTCGACGGGAGAGCGTCTCCCGCCGACATAGCGTGGTGTAGACACTTAATTGAGTCGATGTATGTTATGTCGCTCGCACCCCTGAGCGATGTAACTTATGTTGACTTAAGCGGGAGCGTAGACAAGCCTGAGTGTGCACGTCAGAACTGTGGTAAACGCTGGTCAATCCCTCAAGAATCCAGAGAGGGCCACAGGCAATGGAGGAAGACTGGTCCAGCAGTTCGGGCACTAGCACCTGGCATTCAGGAGACCCAGGTTCAATTCCCTGCTCCACTGCAGAATTCAGGTGTGACCTTGGGCAAGTCACTTAATCTCTGTGCTCCTCAGTTCTCTACCTGTAAAATGGGAATGATAGCACCTCCCTGCCTCACAGGGGTGCTGTGAGGATTAATACATTAAAGATGGTGAGGTACTCCAATCGTATGGGGATGCAGGCCAGATAAGTGTATTACAAAGACTAAAGCAAGAGACATGGGAAATGGGAACCTTCAACAGAGATGGGATTCGTCTGTGTAGCAAAAAGCACATTCTCTGCGATTCCTGAGTCAGCGTTTGTGGCATATATAACGTACAGTATGAGTTGAGAGATCAACCAGTTTGTGAGAGGCACCGCGGGAGAGGATTCGGGGCTGAAATGAAGAAGGGGACAGAGTGGGGAAAGGTGCAATGGTAACTGCATCTTCAAAGGGACTAGAATGAACCCATCCAGTACAGGTGACAACGACGAAGGCAGATGCAAAGGTGGCTGAGCGGCAATCCACATTACCAGGCACTATGTTTAAAATTCCCACCAATACAGGAGGAGTCAAAGTTCACTTTCAAAGGAGATCTCATTTGCTTGCAATGTAAAGAAAGTGCAGGGCTTTAGGCCGTGTCTACACTAGTGAAGTTACAGCAACCCAGCTGTACCAATGCAGCTGCGCCGCTGTAAGATCACTTGTGTAGCTGCTCTATGCCGACAGGAGTAAAACCACCTAAACAAGCAGCAGCAGCTATGTTGGTGGGAGAAGCTCTCCCACTGATATAGGGCTCTGCACAGGAGCGCTTATGCCAGCAAAATTTACATTGCTCAAGAGGGTGTTTTTTCACACCTCTTAGCGACACAAGTTTTGCTGACGTAAGTGGCAGTGTAGACATGGCCTTATAGAAAGCAACGTTAGTATTTTTACAGGGATGATCCCTCTGTCTCTTATTGAACCCTCAACTTTAGTCAGATACTTTGTTAGAGTTGTTTAAAGAATCGGTAAAGCTATTTCATGGCTTGTCTACACATGGAGCTATTTCAGAATAACCATTCCTGATCAACTCTATGGCTGTGTCTACACGACACAGCTTTTAGCAACATGGCTGTGTCACTACAGCAGTGCCACTAAAAGTCGCGCTGTGTAGCCGCTGTCCTCGGCTCTCCTGCCGACAAAAAACTTCCACCCTCAACGAGCGGCATTTGCATTGTCAGCAGGAGAGTGCTCCTGCCGACAACACGCTGTTCACTCTGGCGCTTGTCATGGCAAAACTTTTGTCTTTCAGGGTTTCGGGTTTTTTAAACACCTCTGAAAGACAAAACTTGTGTCGTTCAATTGCCAGTGTAGACATAGCCTAAGTGTGCGCACACTTATTCTGGAATAAGATTGTCCACACATGGAGTTAGTCAGGAATAGCTATTGTGCTTTAAATCCACAGCCTACCTTAATCCAAATTGTCTACATTTGAAAGTTAATCTCTGAACACTGTAACAGGCAGGCTGAATCTCTGAACTAAGTGCCCTTGATCCGTCTGCTAATACAGTCAGTCTAGCAGGGAAAGAAGATCAAGTATTTCTACTGTCCCACTTGAAGATGAACCAGGAGCAAAGACAAATATCCCACCAATAATAAATAATAATTATATTTAGATTTTACAGGGCCAAGGAAAAAATTTCCCCATCACTGACATGCAGCCACCTCTGGAGTGGAATGTGACCTCCGTTAAACAGCGCCCAGCACTGCTGCACAACAGTTTAGGGCAGGATGTGAAAAAGAATCCCAGATCCGGCCAACACCACAGAATGATTTGACTAGGCAGAATGACATTAATCAAACTGGAATTTGGCCAGGGCACTCGAACGAAGAGTATCCACACCAGTGTGCAAGATTAATCTCCTTAAGCATACACAGAGGGGTGGGGGGGGGTACTGGTGGGGAGGTGGGGGAAGAGGTGTGTGTCCAGGATATTTGTGATCCTTTCCCCCACTCAAAAGGATCTCAGCACAATTCTTCAATTCTTCTCAGGAAAAGCCTCTTCCACGATTATCCCGGGCCGGACCTTCCTGTTGTTAGTGCTCCAGTGGCGCCACAGAAGGAAACTAGACCATAAATTTCCTACAGCAACGAATGACTATCAGCTGCCTCATGAGCACGGAATCAGCCAATATTTCTGGGTGGGGGAAAAGGGAGGATCTTTCCTGGCTCCTAAGAAGATGGAAGAGACAGTTTGTCCAATTGCCTGGAGTGAGCTGAAATATTGCCCAGAGGAGAGGGCTGAGAAGGTCCAGGAAGCCAACGGCTCCTTCTCTGAAGGGAGGAAGGTACAGAGTAGACCAGGTGCTGCTGCTCTTCTGCAGGGCTGGAGAGGAGCAGGCTGGCTTGGGCACAGGGAAAGGAGAGCAAAGGGACAGAGGAAAGAAGAGCTAGGAGGCCCAAGGCCCCCTGAGTGTCCTAGGGGGTGGCAGTACCAGAAGAACCCTACTAAGAGTTGGGGCCCCCAACATTCATTAATGTGGGGAGAAAGAAGAAGGCAGAAACAAATATTGCAGGATCTGAGGCTGACCTTTTCAGCTGGCAGCCAGACATTCTCAAGGAGCTCTTCTCATCTTACTTTCAAAGTCAAATCTGGGTTGCCTGGAGGAGTCACGAAGTGGTCCTATTTGTGCCCAAAGTCACACAGTGAGTCCTCATTCGCTCCTCCTGACTCTTGGCCACTAGCCCAGTCTCCTCCAAAGACCATCATCTGCTGCCACTATCATCGTGGAACCTGGAGCTGCTGGAAATGCTGGTGAGCGGCACCCACTGCTGCCTGTTGTACATGAAACAATGCCAGATCCTCAAAGGGGAATAAGACTTGAGCATTTCGTACTGCTGGCCAAGAACTTTCCCACAGATTTTAACTCCATGTTTCCACCAACTGCATCAGCCCCCTCACTCCCTAGAGATACAGGGCCTCTCTGGCAGAGAGTATTCATGTTCTGATCCAAGAGAGAATAATCCCCCACAAACATTACTGTCATCTACCTACTGGCAATTACTCCCAACTACAATTCTCCAGCAGGTCTCCATTCCCCTAGACTATAGTGGTGACACTAATGCAGCAAAGGAGGCCAAATAACCTCCAGGCTTTTGGGGTGTTAGCTGATGATCTGTGGGAAACAGAAAGGGATTCCCCCATCCCCAGAAGATACTCTATACCACAAATGGTTAAATGCACTGGGTTTGCTTTCTTAGAGATATGATACCAGACCACCTGGACCATTGTGACAATTCTGCATACTTAGCCATCACCATAATCCAGACAAAATCCTCTTCCAAAAAATATTACCACCCAAAAAACAAACTCATGGAGACATATTAGCAAAAGCAAACATGGAGCTAAGAATCTGCTGGGCACCAAGCAGGTAACCCTTGTGGAAATGTGGAGGCAGGAGTAAAACCTGGAATGCGGTTGGAGCCCAGAGAATATGGACCTGAATTTTATATAGGTGACTAGAGCCAACTTTGAGACTACAACCCTTTGTCTCTTTGTTCCGTTTGAAGATGGTGTGGTGGAAGGAATCAAAGACCAGTGCTTCCTTTCCATTATAGAGCAAACAACAGCCACTGGAGAGACCAAGCCAAATGGCTTTTGAGAACTGGTTTTAAAGGACATCACAGGATTTCAGAAAGACAAAAGGGCAACTGTAAAAAAAAAAAAAAAAACCACACACACACACAGAAGCCTCCTTGCCAGGAATGTGGAGAATGTCAGGGAATATTACAAAACAGGATGCAAAGAGAAGCTGGCCTCAAGCTCTATCACAATCTCATATGTTGGCCTGATTATCAGATGCTGAATCCTGATGGAAACCTATCAGTGCATCTGCCTTGGAACCAAGGACTGAGCTTAGCTGGGTTGATTCTGCCTTTTCTTCTGATACCAGAGAAGTCAGCAGAGCAGCCTCTGCTGTGGTCAGTCTGTGGAGGGATGAAGCTCTGCCCATCTGCCTATCCACTATCATAGCCTTGCCATACAACACATAACATTCTTTATGTCTATAGTGCCTTCCATTTAAGGAAATAAAATGAAATGAACCCCTTGGGAGGCAGGTCAGTGTTCCTATCCCCATTTCACAGATAGGTAAACTGAGGCACTGGGAGGGGCTAGGACTTGCCTGTGGTCACAGCGAGTCAGTGGCAGAGTCAGGCACAGACCCCAGGAGTGCTGATCCCAGTTCCCCTGCACTAACCATTAGGTAATATTTCTCAGCTCTTTAGACAGCTTCCTTTGACGCTTTTGCTAATTTACCAAATATATTTGTGCCTTCTATGGCTTTTACATCTCCCCCAACCCCCCCACCACCTGCTCAGACCTGCAGAGACGTTCTGACGCTGAACCTGTGGCATTACAATCCTTCCCATGCCTGCAGACAGTAAGGCCAGAAGTTCAGGAAGGCGACGAACCAGCAGGGTCAGGCCCAAGGAGAAGCTGGGTTAGGAAGGGGCAGGAAGTTCTTATTCAACATGCCAACATCCTCAAGAGCAGCACAGGCAACTGACACCAATTACTAGCGCAGTAAGTGCCTTTTGGCAGAACTAAGAATGTTTTTTCCAACTTCGCCTCCGTGTGAAAGTCCCTCTTTAAGTAAAGGAAGCTCCTTTTCCAGGACCAGATTTGTCATATCAGGATTTATTTGGGGGCTTTTTGCCCAGCCGAGCATCGACGTGAAAGAACACAACAGAACTGCCTATTCACACAGCACGAAGGGACGCAGCCTGCACATGAAAATAAGGTGGGTGCATTGTGGTGGGGCATCTCTGGTGGCTAAAGGGCTCCACATGAAACCAAGGGCAATATGGATTCCTAACCACATTCACAGTTTATCAGGGGTTACCTTTGTAAGGCCTTGGGCTTAAAAATCATGAGGGAATTTTTACTCAGTGATACAAAAGGCATCTACCTCCTACGACCAGGGTAATTACAGGCCTGTCAGTCTGACACTGAGTGCCAGGCAAGATAATGGAGTGGCTGATATAGAACTCAAAAAAAGAATTAAAAGAGGGTAATACAATCAATGCCATACAACATGGGTTTATGGAAAATAGAGCCTGTCAAACTAATATCATATCTTCTTTTGATGAGATTACAAGTGTTGCTGATAAAAGTAATAGTATTGATGTAATACACTTAGATGTCTGTAAGCCATTTGACTTGGTACTGCATAACATTTTGATGAAAAAAACCTAGAAAGATACAAAATTAGCATGACCCACATAAAATGGATTAAAAGCTGGCTAACTAATAAACCTCAAAATGGACTGTAAACGAGGAATCATTAAGTAGGTGTGTTTCTAGTAGTGTCCTGCAGGGAGCGGTTCTTAGCCCTAACACTATTATCATAATCATGTTCCTATTACACCTCTGACGTTTAGAGCAGTGACGAACCTCCTCCACTCCTGTCTGTTTCTGGCAAATCTTTCAATGGTTCCCCAACTGTGTCCCAGGTTTTTCAGCTCGGCTTCCACAGCTCTCCGCCATGTTGTTTTCGGGCAGCCTCATTTTCGCTTGCCGTCAGGTGTCCATCTTATTGCCACTCTGGTGATGGAATCAGTTTCCACCCGAAGCACATGACCAATCCATCTCCAATGCCTCCTGGCAATGATGGTGCTCAGATCCTCTTGGCTGCACTGTGTCAATAGATCTTGGCTTGAGATTGTTCTGGGCCAAAAGATATGGAGGATTTTTCTGAAGCAGGTTGTATGGACGTGTCATACTTTCTCATTCCCCAGCATTCTGTAGTGTTGAAAGTACGCAGCTCTGATAAATCTTGAGTTTGGTTTTGGTGTCGTATTTTGATGATTTCCAGACTGTATTTAAGCTCTTGAAGGTGTTCCTGGCTTTACTGATTTTGTTCCGGATGTCCTGGCTTGTTCCACCGTCCTGGCTGATGATGCTGCACTTTTCTACATTGGTGAAAACATAATCCTCTATCCGTACTGGTGATGGTGAGGCAATATTAAAGATCATGATATCTGTCTTATTGCGGTTGATTTTCAGTCCAATTTTCTGGCTGAATGCGTTGAGTCGAGTTGTTTTTTTCTTGTATATGATGTTGGGTATGTGATACAAGAGCGACATCATCTGTGAAGTCCAGGTCTTCAAGGGATGAGAAGAGTGTCCATTTAATGCCTCTTGGCATGTCTTCTGTTGTACGCCGCATTACCCAGTCGATGGCAATGTTGAAGAGGATGGCAGACATGACACACCCCTGACATACTCCTGTTTTGACTTCAAAACTGAGCTCACTGTGATCAACACTGCATGTAAAGTTGAAATAGAAGCTTTTGATGATGATGATGATTATATGGAAAGGAATTCCATATGCCTGCAAAATGTGCCATAGGCTGGTCCTGTGAATGCTATCAAAAGCTTTCTCAAGTCTATGCAATTTATGTAGAGTTGCCGTTGCCATTCTAAGCACTGTTCTATTATGTTTTGTAGAATGAAGATCTGGTCTGTGCATCCACGTCCTTTCCAAAAAACAGCTTGCTCTTTTCTGAGAACGCTATCAACTGCCTCTAATATACGTTGGACTAAGATCTTACACAATATTTTGCTTGGCAAAGATAAAAGTGTGATACCACGCCAGTTATTACAATCACTGAGCATTCTTTCTTTAGTATCTTCACTATATAACATTGTTATTAATGACCTAGAAGAAAACATAAAATCATCACCGATCAAGTTTTCAGATGATACAACCATTGGGGGAAATTGTTAGGATTAATGTGTGGGTGCAGGGTGGTGCTGGTGGCCTGTGAAACACAGGAGATCAGACTGCATGATCTGATGGTCCCTTCTGGCCTTAAACTCTAGGATTCTAAATAATGAAGAGGACAGGTCCCTGATTCAGAGCTATCTGGATTGCCTGGTAACCTGGGCACAAGCAAACAATATGTGTTTTAATGCGGCTAAATGCAAGTATACACATGTAGGAGCATAGAATGTAGGCCATATTTACAGGATGGAGGACTCTATCCTGAAAAGCAGTGACTCTGAAAAAGATTTGGGGGTCACGGTAGATAATCAGCTGAACATGAGCTTCCAGTGCAATGCTGTGGCCGAAAGGACTAATGTGATCCTGGGATGCATAAATGGGAATCTGAAGTAGGTGTAGAAAGGTTATTTTAGCTCTATATTCGGCATTGGTGCAACCACTGTTCGACTACTGTGTTCAGTTCTGGAGTCCACACTTCAAGAAGGATATTGACAAATTGGAGAGTGTTCACAGAAGATCCATGAGAACGGTTAAAGGATAAGAAACCTAGGGTTACCATACGTCCGGATTTTCCCAGACATGTCCGGCTTTTTGGGATTTCCCCCCGGACGGGGATTTGAGGCCCAAAAAGCCGGACATGTCCGGGAAAATAGGGAGGGAGGGCCTGGCGGGGTGCTCGGCAGGGGCTGGGGCCGGGGGTGTGGGGCCAGGGGCCGGCGTGGTGCTGGGCCGGGGACCGGCGCGGTGCTGGACCAGGGCAGGGGGCGCGGGCACTTGGTCGGGGCCGGCGCGGTGCTGGGCCGGGGCTGGGGGCGCGGGCACTTGGCCGGGGCCGGCGCGGTGCTCGGCCGGAGCCAGGGCCGGCGCGGTGCTCAGCCGGAGCCGGGGGCGCAGGCACTTGGCCGGGGCCAGCACCTCAGGGCCTGAGCTGGGCGGGAGACGCCGGGGCCAGAGCCTCTTGGCCTGGGCCGGCCAGCCGCCAGAGGGAGCCGCTCGGCCAAGGGGGCTGGACTGGGCCATGCCGGACCCCGCCCCAGCCCCAGCTTACCTGCTGCCTCCTTGTTTCAGGCTTCCCGCGAACATTTGATTCGCAGAGTTGGGGCGGGGCTGGAGGCAGGGAAGGGGTGGAGTTGGGGCGGGTCCAGGGCCTCATGGAGTGTCCTCCTTTTTAAAAATTAAAATATGGTAACCCTAAGAAACCATGCTTTATAGTTATAGACTCAAGGAACTCAATCTATTTATCTTAATAAAGAGAAGGTTAAGGAGTGACTTGATTACAATCTGTAAGTACCTACATGGGAACAAATATTTAATAACGGGCTCTCTAATCTAGCAGAGGAAGGTATAACATGATCCAATGGCTGGAAGTTGAAAATAGACAAATTCAGACTGGAAATAAGGCGTAAGTTTTTAAACAATGAGGGTAATTAACTGGCGGATCATGGATCACCGGCAATTTTAAAATCAGGAGTGCATGTTTTTCTAAAAGATCTAATCTGGGAATTATTTGGGGGAAGTTCTCTGGTCTGTGCTATGCAGAAGGTCAGATTAGATGATCACAATGATCCCTTCCTGCCTTGGAATCTATGAATCTACAAAATATCTTTAGGCAGTGACCATAAACCAAGCGCACAGAAGCAAAATCCCACATGCTACAGGAGGCCTGGGCCATCTCATTGTAAAGAGAGACACTGACAAGGCTGATTAGACCCACAGTTAGACAAACTGAGTTTTGCCGTGGCTCATTGTAAGCCCTACTAGAGCTAGAAGACTGCTTGTGAGGACACCAAGCCTCCCTCTGACCCATCCACTGGACTTTTAGTAGCATTTTTGGAAGTGACGGGTTCTGTCTGCCCTGTATCAGAATGGCAGCTCTCCATGAAAAAGCTCTCCATGAGAATGGCACATGAAAGCTGGACAGAAAAGGATTCATCTAAACAGCTGCTCCCTTTTATTTCCAGGACGAAAACTTTTATGCAGTCCCGTGTATCAGTCATCAACATCTCTAGCCCACCCTGCTCCGAGGTAACAATGAGGCACAGAGCCCAATAAAGACCGTTGGATCAAGAGCGCTTGGTATACAAGTCTAGCCTTTCTAGCCAAATGGGGCTGCCAAACAGGCTGTGATGATTAGAGAGCGGGTCTCTTCCACACTGCAACTTGGCAGTACTTGCAGATCAGGACAGTTGGTACCCAGCACTGTCTGCTGTTTTGAGTTCCTACCTGCTGGAGCGCTGGCAGGAGCAGCAGCACATTACCTGAAGAGGAGGAAACCAGAAGAAGAGATGGTAATTTTGGGTCTAATCTAGTTCCCATTGACTTCAGGGTGGGCTGGAAAAGGCATTTACATTGTAACTCCTGGAGGCAGGGATCATATCCTCCTGTATACATTGTGCTTTGTGCTGTATGATAACGGGGCTAAATAATAATACCCAACGTGTTTTGCAACATTGCAGAGAGCAGCACTCTCAGCTTGGAGCCTAACAGTGCTGCTTCCTGCTTGCTTTTAAAGAGTTTGCACTGAAGCATGTCACACAACCATATCTGATCTTACACCATGGCCATTTTTACACTTGTTAGGACAGTCTTTTAAAGGCACCTTCTCTTCTATGGCAAGGTTTATTTTTCAGAGCAGTCAGTGCTAATGGGTTTGCTCTCTGACATGACTGTAAGGAACTCTTCATCTCAGGAATGTGGAATTGAATGCTGACTCAAACTGTAATTCGTACTCAAGAAATCAGCCCTGCTTCACTTTAAATGACCTCTGTGTTTACTTGTATAGGTCACTAATTTTGAGTCACTGGCTGGAATTTTCAGAACAAGCTGAGTACCCACAATGGGAGCCAGATTGTCAGAAGTGCTCAGAATACGGATTGCTGAGCAATTTTTAAAAAATCTGTCCATAAAAGTGTCGAAGTGGCAGCTGCGAAATGCTGTGCATTTGTGAAAATCTGGCCCCGCTGGCTCACAAAACGCCCCTGCCTTTGAGTCTTGCTAGGATGAGAAGTGCTGACCCCTCAAACACTCGGCTCTGTATGTTATTAATGAAGGTGTCTGCAGGAAGATGGCACAGCCGCCTGCTCTCTAATACAGCCCCGCGGAGTTTGCATCTCCCTGCAGCTTGGAAGATGCGAGTTAAGCTTTGGTCCTAAATAAGCCACTAGCAGCTGCATGCATCAGTGAACACGGAAGGTACGTCTACATTGCCTGTGGCCAGCCTGCTGCAGCAAGCCTCCCAGCCCAGGATGAGAGACTTGGGATAGCGGGGCTCATGCTGGTGCTGTTCACACTATAGCGTGGCTCAGGTGTGGGCTCTGAAGCCTAGGGAGGGGGTGGGCTTCAGAACCTGAGGTCCAGCCCGAGCTGCAGCTTCAAAGTGCTGTTGGCACAGCTCTTTTTACAGTGCTAGCATGAACCCCACTAGCCCACCCCTTGACCTGTGCTGGGAGGCTCACTACAACGAGCAGTGGAGACGTAGCCTGAAGGGCTCTGTCATTCCTGCTAGACAGCTGCTGGATGTTTTGATGCGGTTTGCCAGCAACCCACTTGTAAAACTGAACATCAGTCTCACGAGATACTCTCTGTCTAACTCAGTAACGTTGACATGAAAGAGCAAAGTAATTTTGTTTTCCCGGGTGAATCCAGAGGGCTGTGTCTGGGAGGCAGACTGAGTAAACCCATCACATTTGGTCTCTTTTGCATCACTCTGTACTCTCTGGCAACAGTGAAAAATGGTCAGTGTCACTAGGGGGAAGGGACGGGTGCTGTCCGCTAGCCAGCTCCCATAACAAATTAGGGCAATACCTCTGGACCTCGAGGGAACTGGGATTATTTAAATTCAAGAGAAGATGATTACGAGGCACCTGGCTGAAATATTTAGCCTAAATAACGATTATTATAAAAGTAAATGTGTAGCTCTGTTTGAGGCTATTGGAGAGACCAGAACTAGGAGATTTACGGTAGGTTTAGCCACCCCCATCCAAGCACATGCACAGAGTATCTGAAGAGATGATAATTTATGGAGACAATAGCAAATAGGACTTAAAGCCAGGTCCCTCATGGATATCCATAGTTGAATTTAAGGAGTGAGACATGCATGAAGAATTTGCGGAGGTAATATGCAGAGGGTAATGACGAAGTGAGATGGCCTTTCATCTGGAGATGGGAGAAAAGGAAGGAAAAATCTGCATGGAATTTGCAGAAGAAATATTTGCAATTTTGTTCCCAGCCATTTCCTAGGAATATCACTTTCTGCAAACTTATCAACAAAAATTGAAATAAGCAACATCCAACTTTCCACATTTCATCACACACACTGATCTTTATCCAGCTTAAATTGCAGAGTTTGAATTCTGAATTTTGAAATTGAAACAAAGAGGCTGCTTAGTTGGGAGTGATAAGGGTCCATTTCCATTCAAAATGAGGGGCTGTTGTGGAGAAATATTTGTGAAATTTCACAGATGTTCAATGAATTCGACACACAACGAAAAACCATTCCATTTTTAAATATTCAAAAATCGCTGACCTCTGTCCCAGTCCTACTTTCAGCCAAGCTGGTGGAGTTGAGCGGAATTAGTATTTCTATGCAAAACTTGGAATAAACTGGAATTTAACAAGTAACTTATTAAACTCAGTCAGGTTTGTGCCTGGGGAGTAGCTGAAGGCTATTTGGGGGATCAGGAGGGAATGTGCCACCGATTCTGCCTCTTCCTCCAGACTAGTTATTGCTTTTTTTTGCATGGACGTTGTTTTGCTCTACTTTAGCTCAGGAAGTGCTAAGGTGCATTGCATGCAGATGTAAAGTATTCATCCAAACATTCCAGAATGATGAACCTGTAACTGCTTCAGGTCCCTACACAGCCATGTGTCCACATCTAGTCAGAGTACTATTACAAGACCAGCAAGGCAGAAGTAGCATTGTCTTTTATTGCCAATAAACTAAACCCCCAGTGGTTTATTTACTCCTTAGGCAGACCTAACGGAAACTTACGTCTGCTTGCCTTACCTGTGTATATCTTATTTGCTGTATCAGACAGACAGACACTTGAAGCTGTTTCTAATGTTAATTTCCCCCCGCCTTATGGATGGGGAGAAGTTACTGCATTATGGCAAGCAGGGCCGGCTCCAGGCACCAGCCCAGCAAGCAGGTTCTTGGGGCGGCCAACGGAGAGGGGCGGCACGTCCAGCTCTTCGGCGGGTCCCTCAGGCCCTCTCGGAGGGAAGGACCTGCCGCCGAATTGCCGCCGAAGACTGAAGTGGCGGCGGTAGAGCAGATCGCGATCGTGGCTTTTTTTTTTTTTGCTGTTTGAGGCGGCAAAAACCCTGGAGCCGGCCCTGATGGCAAGACATTCAGTATATTCAAAGAAATGCCAACTGGTGAGTCAGACAGATAAAAAAATGGAGACCAAGGATTACCGGAGACATTTGTCTCTCTGCTCTCCAGCAACACACTGAAAAGACCCTCCAGGTTACTGAACCAATCTAAACTTCAGCCGCAGCCTTCCAGAGTTACCCTCCACCCTCCCAGTGTAAAAGGAGGCTTGTCACACACAGCTGTGTGGGCAGGACCTACCTACCATTTCCTAGTTGCTCTCACCCAACCCTCAAGGCAGGATTCAACCTCTCTAAATGCTTTTCATCTGGCTAGTGGAAGGGAGTTTCAGAACAGTTATATCTGGACTCTCAAAAAAATTCTGTGCGATTACCTCCTGCTTCAGCTGCCCATGTGTTTCATAACTACCCATCTCCAGGGCAAAATGCAGAACAGACAAAACTGGAACGACTTATATTAGAAAACAAAACAAAAAAAGTGACAAAGCCGCTATTGTAACATTCAGAGTCCACATCAGCTTAAGAGCCTGGCAAAGAAACAAAAAGTTCTTCAGATCATATAATTACACAACATCCCCTTATATCTATCTGCTTATCTATGTATGCCACACTGCCAAGAGTCATTTACAAATATGGCCTCTGTTCAATAAGTGACAGATAAGAAGATTAATATTACCTGCTTTCACCGATGAACTGGTTGGGTGTGTAAGCAAAGGCACAAGGGTAGCCAAAGTGCAGCCCTAAAGAGTTCTGCATTGCTGCCTTCATCTTTAGTAAGCAGGTGATGCCCACAGAAACTACAGGTCCCAAGATGCAGTATTCCATCTCAAGCTGAGTGGCCCAGACCCTAGCAGTCACGAAAGCTGGTAGTGCCAGGACACAAGTTCATGGTCTGTATTGCTCAAGAGGGGGGCAGGAAGGAAGAACACCAAACCACAGCACTCAGCCACGCCCGTGGTGCTGCTGCCTGCAGTATCCCTCGGGAGTTTTGTGGGGCTTAATTAGTTGGTTGTGAAAAGCTTGGAGTCCCCCAGCAGAGTGGGAGTATCATTAACACAAGCATTTATTCTGTCATTTAAGCCTGAAGAAAAAGTTGGAGAGAATGAAAGAAGCAAAGTGTGCAGCTTCACTGCCACCGGCCGCAGCTGGAAGGAGGCAGATGATGCACCCAGATCCCAGAAGCCTCCGAAGCCACGCCCAGTTACTTTTAAACATAGCTGCCACAAGCTTAACGGAAGAGAAATGCAACCTGCTGAAATTCGCCTAATCAGACAGCTGCTGGCCAGCAGGCTTGTTCTTTAGACCATGTTTGGATAAACCCTCTTCCACTATGATTCCTTTGTGCAGTAAGATTCCCCCAGCAGCCATCCAAATGGTAACAATCTAAGCGTCAGTTTACTGTCTCCATGCAGTATCACTCCTGGCGTTACTCTCAGGCCCACCTCCAGAATCTCGCCATACTTGTGGAGGAAACACGTCCAGGACAAGATGAAGTCCTCCGAGTGAAGAACCATGGCAACGTAGCCCACCCCAAAAACTCTCAAAAGTCATGAGATGTGATTCTGAAGCCAAAGAGATGCATTTTGTTTGGGTGCTTTTTATTTCCCTTCTAATATTTTGGCCTTTAGAATTTCCCAGCTTTTCTCTGCAACCTCAAGGTCAAAAATAAAAATAAATAAATAAATAAATAAAAGTGGAGACTCTCATTTATCCACGTCTCCAGAAGCTGGGGCTATCCGAAGAACACCAAACATCATGAAACTCACACTAAAATCAGGAGCACTGGAATGTTGCATGTACAATAGTAACTTCCCCTCTTTGTGTTTTGTTTGTTTTACAAGACCCTTGTCAACCCTTTGATGGCTGTGAGTATTTCTGCCCTAGCAAATTCACATCTCCATAAGCATACCAGCTCATTTCCACGCCAAAAACGGGACATTCCCAATCAGCAGCAAAGCAAGCACTCACCGGCTTTATTTGCTTCTTTATAAAGCCCAAAGCCCACAGAGCAAGCCCTGAGCAGAGAAGGCAGCAGACACCCAGCAACCCCTTTGGGAGAAGGTGATAGCATTTGTAGAGGATATAAACCAGACCACCACCCTTTACGTTTGCACCTTTACTGTCTTGACTTTAGTGACATGCATGCCAGCAGTTGGCTTTAGAGAAAGTTTTTAATCCTTTTCTTTTTTCCATGAGCCTGGGCTCAAAGTCATTACTTTAGAGGTGACCTTCAAAGGTTAAGTACCAAATTCCTGCAGCTTCACCAATATGTGCTGATTGCCTCCAACAGCCAAGCTAAGCGGAACTTTCAGCTTCTTACTAGCCAGACAATGACTTTACTTGCCTCATTTCTTATTAGGGAATAATGTGAGGGGCCCAGGCCAAGGTTTTGGAGCCCTCCACCATATCCTCGTAACGTTACTGGGATTTTGTATTTAGCAGCTGCAGGTCGCATTTAAAAATGGGACTGTGCTTTGATGTTTCTGGAAAGAATGTTTTAATATGATAGAATAAGACCATGCCATTTCATAATCACAATAGCTTTATTAACAAGTAATCAAATGGTCTTTTAAATGCAAGCATTTGCACCTGAGAAATCCACTGGGAGGAGGTCATCTGCACAGAAAAAGAACTACAGATGAGCAAATAATAATTCACAATGAATTAACTTGACAACTGAATTCAGCCTCTCCTTTGGCTAGCAACTATGCCAGGAGCAGATCACAATTTTCTCAGATATATTCGTTATTCAAATGTATTCCAGGAAAAAAAATTCATATTTTTTTGCTGTACAGAGTGATTGCAAATATTCCAAACTTGAACTGTGCTGTTTAGCTGTGACTGCTCAGATTAAGTCACATGGTATTTTCCTGTTTCCTGACTGGATGAGTGCACAATACTTTTGCTGTAAATCCCTGTGTATGCAAACTTAAAATTTGGTGTGCAAGAACAATAGCACAAGTTCTACAAACATTTTGGCCAGAAAAACCTGATTGATGCAGAAAGTGAAGGGAGAAAAGGGGGGCACAAACATGGCCAACGCAAAGTCACTTTGAAATTGAAACATGGAAAGTTTATTGTTTCATTATTTGCCATGCTCTAAAAGAAATCTGTCTGATGAGTAATATGCATGTAATGAGCATTGTGCAACAATGCACCTGCCAACTCGTTTATTCTTCCCCTCCATTTTTACGATAAGTAATTTCATTCCCTGGCTCCACACCCTTCCAGTCAATCTGGCCTCCGGTCTCCAGCCCTGGGAAAGAGGGACAAAACTATAAACGATCAGCGATAACTGCTCCCTGTTTAAGGACACAGAAGGATGTACAGCTACTTGGATACTCACTTCCCCGTACAGGTTTTCCATATGCAGGAGAAGCTTCTAGTCCAGCTGAACCAAGAAGGTCTTCCACTGAGTGTCAAGAAAAATACTAATCTCCACTAGACCAAGCAGGACTTCTCCAGGAAAACTCAGGAAAAGTCCCTCTAATGGGAGTGAGCTCTCTTCTAGGAACAACCACCCTTTGATGAGCAATAGCTTTCTTTCTCTCTCTCTCTCTCTCTCTCTCTCTCACACACACACACACACACACACACAAACACACACCCACACATCTTGGATATGCTCTCCTTTTTTCTAGAAGTTCCACATTGGACCAGTCTTCTCCCTGTACAGCATGAAGAAATGGACCTTGTTCTAACACCTCCTCTGAAGCACAGTGAGAAGTGGCTACGAAAAGCAAGAGGTGTGCATGTGTGCTTTCAGCAAAAGACTAGTTTATTTCACATATGTGGTATTGCTATAGCTGTGTTGGCCTAAGAAGAGCTCTGTGTAGCTGAAAAACTTGTCTCTCTCACCAACAGAAGTTGTCCAATAAAAGACATTACCTCATCGACCTTCGCTCTCTAATTTATTTCAGGCCGCTTGATGGGCCCCAAAATTTGCTTTCTTTTAAACTTTTATGAAATGGCAGTTTTCACATAGTAATGGGTCAAACTACAAGATATCAATGCAAACAAATTTTTAATTTAATGAAATTCCACATTTAACGATCTTTGCTCAAAAAGAGGAGCATTTCTGAGGGAAAATGGCCCTAACTCTGACACAAAACTGAGATAGGAAAAACTGCAAAATTCCGCCAAATGAAATTCTGAAGTTTTGCATGTCATTGTGAATAGTTTGCAGAAGTATCCCAACCCATTAAGAGACACTTCTGTGGTTGCAACTAACTGAAATTCCCCTGCTCACAGTCTAACAACAAAACAATTGCACAATGATAGAATCTAGGAACGTGGTTCCCAGACACTGTGCAGCCCTGAGACCTTCAAAACTCTCCTTAAAACTCTCCTTTCCCATGATGTGATGAGACTGCAGCCTATGATGCTGACCAATATTGTCTCATTGTTTCCTTATAGTCCTCCATCTGTCAGTATCCATCTGACATCTTTTTACTTTGTGTTTGTTCATCACCTAGCAAAATGGGGTGCTGGTCTATGAATGAGGCTCCAAGATGCTATCATAATACAAATAATACTGGCTTCTGTGACTGGTATCCATGTTCCCTCTGTCCCTATGATACACTTACCTTAATAGCAAGTCTCTGTGCTGGGCCCTAGTGCCTGCCTGCCACTCAAATGCATGTGGTCTCAATTGCAATGCAGTATGTGCAAGACTAGTATTTGGAGCACTGTGGGTTAGAGTGCACACAGTTTGAGGGGAGGCAGCTGACACCAGCTATTACAGACAATGTCTTATCTGATGAACTGGTAGAAACGCTGGAAAAGGTTGACAGCCACTAATCTAAGAAATAGTCAAACAGTAGTTAGTGGCCTATTGGCCCACAATAAACCACACCGGACTTTTAAATCCACACAGTGGGAGCATCTTCACTGAGCCTCGAAAATGTTTTCAAAAGACACCTAGAAACTATCACATGTTCCCATTTCACCACTCATCCCTGGCGGTATTTTCATGGCGCTGGACCCCCGAGTTCAGCTGTGCTACCATCAGCCCTACAAGACACGGGGCTGGGAGCCAAAACAAAACAATGAAAGCCATTGACGGGGCAGGAAACGGCATCTGCTGGATGAAACGCTATCTTCAGACAAGATGTGTTTGGATAACTCCAGTTTCATAACTCGCCTCTTCCGAGGTTAGGAAATCACAGTAATACAAAGAAAACAACATGAGGGGAACAGCACTAGCATGTGGGACAGCGGGACAAGCACCTGAGAGAGAGTGAAGGACTCAGAAACTGCCCTTCCCTGTTGACCCACACCCACATGAGCTACTCTCAGGTCTGGTCTATACTACCCGCCTGAATCGGCAGGTAGAAATCGACCTCTCGGGGATCGATTTATCGCGTCCCGTCGGGACGTGACAATCGATCCCCGAATCGGCGCTCTAACTCCACCAGCGGAGGTGGTAGTAAGCGCCGTCGACAGAAAGCCGCAGAAGTCGATTTTGCCGCCGTCCTCACAACGGGGTAAGTCGGCTGTGATACGTCGAATTCAGCTACGCTATTCACGTAGCTGAATTTGCGTATCTTAAATCGACTCCCCCCTGTAGTGTAGATGTACCCTCAGTCACCCATGGACCTTAGTGGGGCTGTGTGAGAATAAGGGCCTCATCGGAATTAGTTATGTTTCCACCATCCCCGCGAAGCAAATTTGTTGGTCTCTCTGTGACCTTGCTCATTAAATCATATGTGGCCCTTTAAAAATGGGCAGTTTCGCAGAAACAAGTATTGACTTGGGATCAAAGTGAAGCTCAGTGAGGATGATTATTGCTCAGACAGACAGGATGGAACTGCCTCTCTCATTTCAGGCCACAATGCCCTTTACCTTCATCGCCTCAGATGTGCTGGGTAGGAGCTTTGGGGGAAAGGAGGGCAGGCAGCTTCTGCCAGCATGGATCACCTGTTAGGGTGAAGGAAGCTTACACAACTACTCTTTGCTATTTCGGGAGTCTTTGGTCCTTCTGTTCTCTGTATTTATACATAAAATGAGATGATCCTCGCCTAAAAGCCCTTATAGATACTAAGGAAAACCTGTAGGAAAACCTAAGTAGGTTACTTGATAGATAGATAGATGCTAATGGGGGGGGGGGAGGGAGAGAGAGAGAGACTATTTGACAACTGCTAGCACAGTGCACAACTAAGCCACAGAGACAGCTGCTTTCTATCATCCTAGGCCTAGTGGGAGCATGACATGAACTCCCATCACTGCATCAGCATGAAGTATAAGAGTTTCTTTTAACCTTATATTATTCCAAATCAAATAGTATTGATCAAACGGTGACCTTGAGAGAGAGAGAGTGTGTGTGTGTTTGTGAGTCAGACACACACACACACACACACACACACACCCCTTGATAGGATTATAAAAAAAACAGAATGGACCACTGTGATCATCTAGCCTAACCTAAGATGTACTTTGCTTTTTAAGATGGATTAATTACTTACGTTTTTCTACAAAAAATAAAATGCACCTCTACTCTTTTACTGGGGAGAGGGGGGAGTAATCAATACTATCTACCTGTCTATAATTCTCTAGCACTCCAACAATAAACAAGTGTGCACTGCCAGCTGCTCGCGAGTAATCTACAAGAAATCAATGAGTGCATGGAACTAGTGACCCTACAACAAACCAGTGCACATAGCACAGAACTCCTGAGCAACTCTACACTAACAAATCCATTTGCCATACAATAATAGCAATAACATATAAGAAAAATGTGTGCGTGCACAACAGAGAAGATACATTCAATTTAAAACGTCAAAGGAGACAGAGAGAAAAACATTAAGATGTCATAAATTGCTGATGGATTTTTTGTTCCTATTTTTAAACACCGAGGGTTTACATGTAATCAGTGTTGTAGCCATTTTCACAGTCTCTTTCACTGTGTGTTTGGTCTGATCCATCTGTGCAAATGTGTACTTTGGATCTGTAACACTCTGGCGTGAACTATTGTTCATGCAAATCCACAACAGACTTCAGAATGGCTGGAATAAAGGACTGGGGGATTCTGCACCCGGCTGCCTCTGTTCCAAGGGGTCCCGCTCAGACAAAGGAGGCTAGTTTCCAAAATTACTGCTGCTGCTGCCGCTGATTTTAACAATTTAGGAAAAGGGGCCAAAGATTAGATTCTTCCACTCCTGTCTCTTGACCCCCCCTCACCAATCCAAATATAAACTCGCTTTCAGGAAATGCCTTTAAAGAAAGCAGCACCTCCCTGGATCCTGAAGAATGCCCAAAAAATAAACTGTCTCAGGACATGAAGGAAATGGCTTTTTTCAATCACACTGCAAAATGGACTTAACCCCTTCTGTGCCAGCTGCCAGCACTCAGCGCCTCTCGCACCCGGGGGGGGCCCTAAAAACATCCCAATTAAGTGAGGGAGGGAAATCCAAGGTGACCACCCCTCCCACCCCCAACAGCTCAAGGTAAAATTCCAGATTATCTCTACTAGAGGCAGGTTGTGAGGGGAAGGGAAACAGTCCCAAACCAAAATCCCCGATCCGAACCCTCCTGACTGTCAGGAACACTCAGATCCTCATGCCAGTATCGCGGTCCAGGCCCAGCTCTAATTTTAGATGTATGTGGCCTCCAACACCAGAGCACCTGGGCATTGTCCGACCACACACAGACACAAACACGGCCCTTGCATAGAACATCTCCAGAGGGCACAGATGGGAACCCGGGGTTGCACCTGTGTTTTCCTTTTTCCTCCCCGGGAGCATTTGTGTTTAAATGGCCTGCCCTGAAACACATATCTCCCCCATTCAGGAACTGTTCCCATTTGCAGAGACAGCTGCATGAAAACAGAATCTGGGTCCAGCTGCTGCTGCCCATTCCCCTGCTAAAGGCAGAACTTTCCTATGAATGGCAGTCCACAGCAAACCATTGTGATGTCCCAGGGAATTCAGACTTGATATTTGGCACCTAACAAGAACTTTCCATTTCCAAAGTGCTTTATGAACCTTAACTAATCCCTACAGCCCAAGACCCCCTTGTGAGCTGAATCCGTTCCATCCCCATTTTACAAACAGAGATGTTATCTCAGATATGTTCGGATACTAAGGTGATGGGCTGCCACATAAAAGATAGAAACAGAGGACCAGAGAGGTGAAGTGACTTGGCCAAGCCCCACAGCAAATTGGTGGTAACGCCAGGATCAGAACTCGGCAGCTCCCAGCACCTGTTTGCTCCAAGCTGCTTCATTTACTCCAGCTGGGTTGGGGAAATAAGCAGCAGATGGAATCCTAGGAAACATACATCCTCTTTTCACGCCAATGGCCTTACTTTAAAAAAAATGAAAGAAGAAAGAAAAGGTAAAAAAATCCCGGAAATCCAGGCTACAGAGAGGAAACGGTCTCTAAATAGAGTTCATCCAAGGTTTTGCAGGGGGTTCTAAAGAAAACAGCTCAGCATGCGGAAAGGTCAACACCCCTTCCTGGCTACCACCCACTGAAGGGAAGGGGAGGTAACCCTCTCTAAGCCAGGAGGCCCCTGACATGAAGCCTTTTGAATGTCAGCTTTTAACGCTTGGGGACACGTAGAAAGGAGGCAAGTTCACTCTGATGCCAGCTCACCAATATCAGTGGTTTGGTTAGAACTATGGCTGTGGTGCACTCCACGCCCGAAGCCACGGCAATAAGTTATGAGGCCCAAAAAGGCAGGTGATGTAATAGTTACTCAGTAACAATACTTAGCACTTCCATAGTGCTTTCCATTCACGGATGTCAAAGTGTTTTACAAAGGTGAGAAAGTATTAGTTAACTCCATTTTACAGATGGGGAAACGGAGTCAAAGACTTGCCCAAGGCCACAGAGCAGGCCAGTGGCAGAGCCAGGGTCTCTGTACTCCCAAATCTACAGTTCTGTTCACTGGACTGCACTGCCTCCCTAAACGTGCCCCATTAAAATGTACACTGGGGTCTCTGGTTAAATTTCAAATGTACAAGGCAGTCCCATATGATTCAGCTTGTGCTGCGAAGTGCCCAGTGCGTTTTTTGTTTCGATTACCAGCAGGGACTGGGAAGGTTGCACAGCAGAGGTGCACAGAGCCACAAGGGGGAAGGGCGGGGGAGCAGGGGGAAGAATTGTATTGCCTCACCATCTGATCTTACAGCAATCTTATGGGCTCCAAAAGAAACAATATCTGGCCTTTCTGAGCTGGAGGAGGATGTAGAGGCTTAGAGGGAGATAATCCCCTTCTCCAAACAAGAAAGGACAAAACTTCTGTTCCATTATACACCATTCACATTTTCTATCCAGGTACTTAGGTTATAGGGCCCTCAGCACTGTAGTACAAGAGCCTGCATAGTATCTGAATATTATTTTGGATAATAGCAGCAAATGTCTTGGAGAATATTGTAAGAGCAGGATGGTCTAAAATTCAAGCATCCACGTGGGACTCAGAAGACCTGGATTCTATTCCTGGCTTTGCCACAAACAAACTGTGAGACCCACAGCACATTACACAAGTTGTGTGCCTCAGTTCCCCTAGCTATAAAATAGCAATATTACTTCTCTACCTCACAAAGGTGTTATGAATTTAACCATTAATATTTCTCAAGCCCGTTGAAGTATTCCAGTGGAAGGTGTTCAAGAAGAGCAATGTGCTGTAATTAACAGCAGATCCAGGAATTCAGAGGATATCTTTTTTCTAGCTAAACTTGCATAGTTTAATAGCTGGGCTTCCCTGGCAGTTGAGATCCCTGAGTTGGGACACTAATGGTGACAATTCTGTGGTGGAAGAGAAAACAAAAAGATGCAAACACATTCTCCAATAAAGTTACTGCCTGATGACAGCAGCAAAATATTGTCAGGACTCGCTGGAGCTGGAGTTTGCTGTGTTTGCAATGTAGCTGTGCAAACACCACAACAGAGGCCTGGTCAGCTGGAAATAATTGTTCACCAACTGAACTGCAAGAAAAGCCTCAAAAAGAGAAGAGTAGCAAGGTGTTTGCAGTCCACAACAATCGATTCTGACAAGTAAGATCTCTTAATGTATAATTGCACTTAAATCTGACCAAGGGCTTGTAGAAATGCCTCAGTTAACATCTCAAGGGAGAGAAAACCCCGGAGATCCGAGGCTGCTTTAGTTGGGTCAGAAACTGCAGACCAAAGTTCTTCAAATTCTTCTAATCCCCAACTCAGCCCTCAGAACTTCTGCATACACAGAACACAGCAATCTGATCAATACTTACTTCTCACAGCTAGGGTGACCAGACAGCAAGTGTGAAAAATTGGGAGAAGGGGTGGGGGTAATAGGAGTCTACATAAGAAAAAGACCCAAAAAATCAGGACAGTCCCTATAAAATCGGGACAGCTGGTCATCCTACTCACAGCCCCCGAGAGACCAAGTTCAGACATACCTGAAAAACCTATCCATCAGGGTGATGGAGGGCACGGGAACGTCAGGGAAATGGGATATCTTCCATTGTTGTTTGCAGTGTTGCTGTAGCCATGTTGGATCCGGGTTATTAGAGGGACAAGGTGGGTGAGGTAATCTCTTTTATTGGCCCGTGAACAAGACAAACTTTCAAGATTACACAGAGCTCTTCTTCAGGACCGGGAAAGGTGAGTTCAATGTGACCTTAGGAAAGTTACTTCCTAATCATTTGGGCCTCAGTTTAATCTTCTGCAAATTGGGTGTAATAATATCAGCTACCTCACAGCTGTGGCATGACAGAATTCATTAGTGTTTGTGAAGGACTGAGATTCAGGGATGGAAAGCATGACAGATGTACAGTTCTCTTTCTCTAGGCACTGATATGGTAGTCATTACCATGGTACACCTGTATACAAGACAGACATCCACTCCAATATATATAGAAACTGGTAACTGGGTTCAACTATCCAAAGACAGTGTCTGCTCCAAACTGGCAATGACAATTCAGAGACATGTGCAACTGACTAAAGACACAACCATGTACAAACTTATAAGCAAAGCTCACTTCCTTAGGAAGTTGTAAGCCGATATTTTGTTGCTCACTGTTTCTAAGAGATGGACACAAACAACAACGCCGAATGAAACAAAAAAAGCGCTGAGAGAGGACACACTGCGGCCCATATCTCTGAATTCAAAGTTCATTCCTATAAACAGACAGAGGAATGCTTTTTGGGATAGGGAAGTCAGGAGGAGGAGCAGGTTAATGAGAGGAATTCCAGCACCCAAAGAGTTAAGGACAATTGATCCACGTTCCCATATGGACCGATGTAGGGCTTCTTCTTTTTTTTTTAAAGCCCTATATTTTTAATGGGGTAGGAAATCTGCTCCTTCCCAAGCATTCATGAGATCCTGATGCTGCTAAAATTCAATTCCTCCCTTTCATTGCTCCCGCTCAAAAAGACACAGACCTTGCATTTGCTTAGCCCTGGTCTACACTACAAACTTATGTTGGTATAACGCCGTCGCTGGATCCCCTATGTGGATAGGAGAGCTTCTGCAATGGACATAGCTACCGCCCCTCGGAGAGGTGGATTACCTACGCTGACAGGAGAAGCTCTCCCGCTGGCGCAGGTAGCTCCTTCACTAAGTGCCCCAGTGACGCAGCTGCCCGGGTGCAGCGCTGGAAGTGTAGATAAGCCCTTAGACACTGTAGGATCTCACTGTAGTGTTTTGCTAGACATCATGACTAGGCATCTTGCAGGGTTTCCTGTGTTTTAAATATCACTTTTTCAGAGGTGGCTGTTTTCAGCTCCTCCCTTCTCCTCTAGTTGAAAGAGGCAGTAAAATAAAAACCTCAGGATTTGATTCCATGTGAAGTACCCCAGACCCACACACGTAGCTCAAGGCCCCTGGATTAGGCTACAGAGAGCCTTTAATCTCTAGGTCACAGAGTTCACATCCATCTTGGGTCAGTAGGAATGATGCTTATATGATGTGTGCTCTATGTGCTGCGAGACGAGAACTGGTGGTTCTCAATCCAGTGGCTAACAGACAATTGTCCCTGTGAGAAAAAGACACCACTGGCACCATGCTCAGGGCTGGAAAGCCAAGCAGGAGTGGCTCTGACAGGCAGATCTGAGGGAGGCTGCTCCGAGATGAGCGGGCAGCCTGATGAACAGCATGGAGTTGATAGCAGGAGATGGGGACAAAGGGAACATTAAGGAGACTCTCAAAGACAAGCTTTGAGGGGAGGGTTATTATTTACCTAGGAAAATTAAACGCAGATGCAGGATCTGGTTACCCAGAGGTTCTGCTTTCACCCAATTGCACAGATGAAGTAAGACAGGCACCAAGAGGGTCAAGTGAGCTTTGAGTCACCACTCGCCACAATGCATCAGTGTTTACGCCTGGCCTTGTGACCCTCCTACCTCCCACTACCCTCCAGTGTTTTGCCTTCTAAGGCAAGGTTATGTGAGTCATTCCGCCCCACACCGCCCACCGCCATTGAGGTCACTGAGGGTGCAATACAGCGAAAGAATGAACCCCAGCTGCTTTCTTCACACCTGGCTTCCAAACAAACCAAGAACTGCCACCTCCCAGCACATGCAGTCCCATTACATAGAGGTACCACACAGCACAGAGGCACTGGCCCACCTAGGCGGCGGTATCGCCACACATTAGCCCTAGAGAGCATTTTATCTTCTTGCTCCACCTAGACTGACTGAGCCCCCCCTCCCAAAACTCTTTCTAAACAAAAACGCTGAAACAAAGCCTCATTTTCTTCAGTATGTTTTTTCCCTTCAATATTCTCTCTCTCTCTGCACTCCCCACACACTCCATCCCTCCTGGCTGATCAAACCGGTGTCTCAGGAATGATTCTCCAGGTGAGACACTAGGACGTTATCAGGAGTTATTTCCTGCAACGGTCTCTTCCTCAGGGAAGCTGAATACTTCCTGTGCGTTAATGACAGTGTCTTGTCATTATGTGAGACGAGACCCTGATCCTTACAGAGAAGTTGCTCTCCTGTGAGTGAAAGAGAATTACACCTCTACCCCGATATAACGCAACCCGATATAGCACGAATTTGGATATAACGCAGTAAAGTAGTGCTCCGGGGGGTGGGGCTGTGCACTCCGGTGGATCAAAGCAAGTTCAATATAAAGTGGTTTCACCTATAACGCAGTAAGATTTTTTGGCTCCCGAGGACAGCGTTATATCGGGGTAGAGTTGTACTTACACTCCTTTCACAATCCCCAGGCTGCATCAGACACATGCAGCTCTGAGCCATCGCCCCTTAGCTCTACAAAACTACTGCTTTGAAATTGGTGTTGCTTTCCATAAAAATGAGCAATGACATTCACCCCAAGCAAAAGGAGAGAGGGAGCAATACTTTGTTGCTGTTCTGAGACGAAGTGAAGAGGGAATCTGACCACTTTGAACTGCACATGAGAAAAATAAACACATTCCAAAGCTGTAGTGCGACCATTTCACCCTCACCCAGAATCAATGAATTCTTGCAAATTTTGTGAAAAATGTCTATATTTGCATGCAAAATATATGCAATTTAATTGATTTCCCCCCACAGACACACAAACACTGCAGATGTGCATACACTACTCCCATTAGCATATCAGGAAGTAATTCAGACACTGGGGGCTGAACATACTATTGAGAGAATATGCATTTTCCTTTAAACACCGCTTAAAGCTTCCATTCTAGAAAGCCATGAATGTATTTATCAGTGCCTGCTCCAGAGGGATGCAGTAAGACTATGGCTAAAGCAGACAGAGAAAGCTGTTTGTTAACCTTGCACACATTTTGCAGTCAAATGCTTTTCACTTGTTGAGATAAATGGCAGGAAATCTCCAGCCCCACCCTTCACTCAGACAGTGTGCTGGGCGCCAGCAGATCTATCGGTACAGCATCCTGGAAGAAGCCGCTGAGTTTCTGGTCCCAATTAAGCAGAGTATGGCTCACATCCTTGTATAGGGTCCTTGGAAAAGATGTCCAGATGTTCAAAATCCTGCAGATAGCTCCAGCAGCGGCAGCTGTAGGTGCCCACTGAAATGTAACATTCACGTGCACTGTTTAGGAATTGAGTGCCTGGCCTTTGTGACTTCCTCCCCTTTACTCACTGCCTCAGGACATCCCATTTAACTAGATCACCCCACTTTGAAGCTGAGGAGACAAAATGGGAAGGAATGGAGGGAAATGCCCAGCTAACGACCCCTCCTTTCAACGTTTTGCAGGAACAAGACTGGAATAGCAACCTTACACTTCTGGCTTCCTAGGGGTGTGTTCTCAGAGTCATCCCCAGTTCTACAGGGGAGCAACATCCTAGGAGCAACGGCATTTGTTTGATCAGAGTTCATGGAAACCAGATAGCACTGGCTCTAGACCAAGCAAAGCATGGGCAGAGGTTGAGCAAGGCTCCCCATGCAACTCTGCCAATACACCTCAATCCTGACCTGCAGCTGCCCCCTGCCCCTGCCCCCACCTCCCAGCACACACACCAGCACTTTAATACTTCCCTACACCATTCCCCTGCAGTGCCAGAATCGGACGGCCTTGCACAGCCCTGCCAAAGATCCCTTTCAGCCCTGCTATTACAGACACCGGCCCCAGACTGGTCTAGCACCGCACCTCCAGCCTGACCTGCAGCATTCCCTGAGGTTCAGCTCCCAGGTCCTACACACAGCTTAGCCAATGCGCCTGCACCACATGATCTTTCATTCCTTGAATTGGGACCAGCAAATGTATGCTGGTTTTGTGACGTGGACAAAGAGTTCTCAGATCCATGAGACAACCGAGGGGAAGTGAGGGAACGGGGTCCCTAAACATGGGTGATTTTATTAAGAGATAAGAACCTTAAACTGGCAACAGGCCTAGGAGCGGCGTGGTGTGAAGCCACCTGGCTCTTTGGAGCCTTATCCGCCAGATTATGAAAGGTCACACAAACTGTTTTGTTCAACAAGGCCCTTTCCAGATCTGTCCGTTAATATTTCCCTCCGTTTATTCAGCTTGTTACCGGCACCGGATGGCAAGCACCCTTTTCTGATAAGGAATCTTTAAAATGGCTAGTTAAACAGCGCCGTTGCTGTACGTTCTATAAATGCTCATGGCACACGCTAGCAGGGTAATGTGTCACTTATTAACTGGCAGCTTGGCAGCATTCACCTTGCAATGGGAAGAAGGGCAGAATCAGAGGTGAAGAGACGCATGCCTGACATATGTGCAGAGACCAGTAAAGAACACAATGTTTAGAACCCCATGGGTACAGGGCCAGAGTCTGGTTACTCTGGTGCAAAATCAAAGGCACTCCACTGTCTTCCATAGATTGGCTGTGGGCTTACATCAGAGCAGCCGTGATTGGAAAAATCATCACCCTAAGAAAACCAAATGAGTGGATCCAAACTGTATGTCAATGAAGTCACTGTCTTTGCCGTTTTGCTAGCAAACCAAGAGTAGACAGAGCAGGAATATGGGGGGGGGGGGGATCAGGGAGAATATCTGCGAATGAACAGGAGGCGGGTGGAAGCCCAAGTAAGAGCTCTGGCTTTCTACCTGCAGACCAGTACATTGCAGCACCTGTGTCGCCGTGACATTGACATTGCAACTCAAGGATTCTACACCACTAAAGCGTCCTGTTGGAAACCCAGGACACTTTAAAGCAGGGATCGGCAACCTTTGGCACGCAGCCCGTCAGGGAAATCCATTGGTGGGCCGGGGCGGTTTGTTTACCTGCCGCGTCCGCAGGTTCGGCCAATCACAGCTCCCATTGGCTACGGTTCGCTGTTCCAGGCCAATGAGGGCGGCCGGAAGCAGCACGGGGCCGAGGGATGTGCTGGCTGCCGCTTCCCACAGCCCCCATTGGCCTGGAATGGCGAACTGTGGCCAGTGGGAGCTGTGATCGGCCGAACCTGCGGACGTTGCAGTTAAACAAACCATCCCGGCCCGCCAGCGGATTTTCTTGATGGGCTGCGTGCCAAAGGTTGACAATCCCTGCTTTAAAATATCCACAAGCTACTCTTACAGGATGCAACAGAGCTGTGGAAATGGAGACCTGCACCAGAAAGCAGGCAACTAGCCTGGTAAGGCCTAAGTTTTAAAAAGGTGCATGAAACAGTGTAAACACAAGTAAATGCCTGATTTGCGCCTGCAGTAATCTCAGTTTTCCATGCAAGTCTGGTAGTTGTAGATTGTAAAATGCAAATACAATCCACCAATTTCCACATGCACAATTGTGGTAAATTAATACAAAATTAAGAAAAAAACAGACCCTGGCTCTGTATTTACTACCTCATACATATGAGAGAGTTTCATTTTGAAAGTGCATAGAAAGAAAAAGACCCTGTCTCTTTAAATCTCTGCACCCAGCTCCTGCAGCCTACAAGAGTTAATATAATTATCTGGAGGTGACTTTCAGAGAGACTCAGCACAAGGAGGGTTATTGTGACTCAATCATTAACTGAGTCGGGGGACCCTGGCTTTATCGGAATGTGGCCTCACTCTGCTGCCAACATTCGTCATGAGAGAATGTGCTGGAGCTGGACACAAAGGTTAATTAATGCCTTCTCAGCTCTAGCATTAACCCCCAGCCATTAGACCTCTGGGAAGGCTCCTTCCACACTCTAGCATGTCTCTTACATAACTGCTAAATCCAAATTGGTTTGCCGTTTCAGGCCACTTGGAGCTGAGGGGGGCCATGCTTGCGGATGGTCAATGTAAACAAAATGTCTCACAGCCGCCTTCGGATTACCTTGATGGGCTGCATGCCGAAGGTTGCCGACCCCGGTGCTAGCAACTTAGCCAAGCTCAAGTGAGTGCAGCCATGCTATGAAATAACTCTCAAGCGCTGTGTCCACACTGCCACTGCGCTCACTCGTGTGTGACACCAAGACTTCTCAGGGCATGTCCCTTGGTTCTTAGCGCGGCACTAATCTGAGCACTGCTTTCACACCTGGAGGGTGGCATGTTTCACCCATAATCCTGCAGGCAAGAGAGGTAGACCACTGGGCCTTTATTTATTAACTCAGGGGGACTGAAGAGAGAACCCCTCTGCTAGCAAATGAATTAATGAAGACAGTGGAGATACAATCCCTGGAGCAAAACACACATGCTCCCATACACAGAAGGCACCTATAAACTCCTGGTAACATCAATGGAGCACCATCCAGACACAGTAACTGACCTCGGTATTGATGAAGTGGGGGAGGTAATATATTTTGTTGGTCCATTAAAAGATATTACTTCACCCACCTTGTCTAATATCTTGGGAGCACCACAGCTACAACTACACTGCATACTTGGTGTTGATGGCATTTACTGTCTTACCAATGCCGTGGATGGTATTTACTGCCTTACCAATGCCCTGGTCAACAGCCACTGCCTACCTTCAGATGGATAAGTTATCCCAACATACACCAATCCACACAAACTGCACATGCAATTATTCCTCTCTCTGTCTACTAGCGAGCTCCACCATGCTCTTGTGGAAATAAATGGTTTATGGGGAAAGAGAGGAAGAGTCTCCTCCCTGTCTGGGTAAGGGGTAGTTTATTGCTCCCCACAGGATAGATAAATGGCTTTCAGCAAAGTTGCTCCTTTTTACCTACTTTCTCATCTGGGTTCACTAATGCCTTGTCTACACTACACAGTTTTGTTGACAAAACAGTAGAGGCGTACACACTGAAATGCTCTTCCTGCTGATGTAATTAACATGCTATGCCGACATAATAAAACCGCCTCAACGAGAGGCGCAGGGCCTATGTCTGTGTAGTTAGGGTGACACAGTGTCTGTGTAGACACTGTGTTCCTTACATGTTGTTAGCTGTCATTCTTGTCAATTTCAAGGCTCTGCTGGAGCTGTGATATTAACAAGAAAGCCAGCTCCCTGGCTGCTGCCTGTTCTCCGCTCCAAGCCAGGCTGCCACCCAGGCTCCCGGCTTGGGCTGCCAACCTGGCTACATGCTCTGCACTGGGAACCCTGCTGCCCCCCCCCCCGGGTCCCGGCTCCCTGCTCCTCGCCAGGAGCATGGCAACCAACTGGACCCCCGATGCAGATCTCCCCACCACAGGCAAGAAGTTCCAGGAGGCTCCCCCTCCCGGTCCTGACTGAAAGCACGGAAGCAAGAAGCTGAGAGCCCTGGCTCTCAGTTTCCCACACTGCCCCTCTTCAGTTGGTGGAAACGCTCCTGGCGAGGACACACACCACTGACAGAAGGAGGCTGGTGTGGACATCAGCCACTGCAGTAATTAATGCGGTGGCTGTAAGTCGACCTATAGATATAGCCTTAGGCACAAAGAGGTCAAGTGACCTGCCCCCTAATATCTCCAGGCAGTAGCTCAGTCCAGATTAGCCTTTTAGCCCTGTCCTTTCACCAGTAGGCCACACAGCAGTCTCCTCTCGGGCAAAAGGCACCCTGGCTTCACCCTTCCTTCAGCATTTTCTCTTCTTAAAATCCATTTTCAGAATCTCAGTGTTGTCTTCAAATGGTGCAACAATCAAAGGGAAACACTGAAAGGTTCTCAGCACCCTTTTCATTTAACCACAGTCACTTTTGTTCATTTATAAAACTAAACCACATACCGGTTCTGCCCTACAAATGTGCTCAGGTTTGGTTATTCAGGACAAAGTGAAGGGAGAATAGTTAATAAAATCATATGCAGTAAGCATTTTTAATTTATACTGAAAGAGTTTATTCAAGGAAGTGAAGGCACATTAAATGTATATGTATTTTATCTGGGTTTTGTATCTGCTTTGTATTTGTATCTGGTGTCTATCTCATTAAAAAAACAAGTAGTTCACTTAGGCTGGGTCTACACTACCCGCCTGAATCGGCGGGTAGAAATCGACCTCTCGGGGATCGATTTATCGCGTCCCATTGGGACGTGACAATCGATCCCCGAATCGACGCTCTTACTCCACCAGCGGAGGTGGGAGTAAGCGCCGTCGACAGGAAGCCGCGGAGGTCGATTTTGCCGCCGTCCTCACAGCGGGGTAAGTCGGCTGCGATACGTCGAATTCAGCTACGCTATTCACGTAGCTGAATTTGCGTATCTTAAATTGACCCCCCCCCCCTCTAGTGTAGATGTAGCCTTAGGTATAGGGGTCTATCTAATCCAACTCCTGCTGAAGTCAATGAAAAAACTTCCATGGATTTCAACCAGAATTCAATTGGGCCCACATTCTTTGTACACCCCACCTTAAACCAGGACAGTCACTGCTGACATATGTGGGCACAGAGGAATGAAGACATTTTCTGTGTTTTTCAACAATATTTCAATATAAATTAATCATACTTGAATTAAAATGTAACAATTTACACCCGGGTATAAGAATAGCCTGTAGGCTATTTTAAAGGCCACTGTAGAAAAATAAATTACAAAACCAAACACGGAACATTAGCATGGGATGGAATGGGGACATTCCAAGAAGTGTGTGCATTAATCAGCCCCAGAAACCCCACCACAGAAACCTCCTTTGTAAAGTGCTTTGAGAGCGCCGTTTATCATCATTACATTATAGACTACAATAGAATGGTGACACAGAGATCAGCCTCTACCCAGCACACAGCGGTCTCCAACACAGGGCAACGAATTTAAAAGCATGTCGGTTTGGAAGTCAGGATGTAGAGCTTAACTTTTTTCTCCTTCAGTCTAAGGGCCTGATCCAAAGCCCAGTGAAGGCAACAGAATCTTTCCATTAACTTCACTGGACTTTTGATCAGAGCCTAAATCTGTGCGTTTTTAGTCACCAATCGAATCCCAACCAAAACAGCTGGGCCGGTCCCAGTCAAAGGAGGAGTGAGGCAGTACCCAGAGAAAAATTCATGTAGCCCCCAGCAGGCAACCAGCACATCCACTTCACGCTGGGATTTCTTATTTGAGGGATTGGTTTGCTGTGACTGAAAAGATCAATTGCATAACAAGTCAAAAAGCCTCTCACACACAGAACCTGCAAACTCCAAGTTAAACACACGCTGTAGCGGCGAGAATGAAAATGTGCACTCTAGCCCCACGCGCCTTGCCAGGACTCAGCCTAGGAAATCCAAAATTCAGTAACAGGTCGAGTATGGCAGGAAACCTCTGCACCAGCTCAGAGATTCTCTTTCCTTCCCCTGTGCAACGACAGCCTAATACTAACACCATCAGTCAAGTTATTTGGACGTGAATGTCCCTTAAATATCAGTCATGGAACAACAAATACTCAACCTGACAGCCCCTCGCTATTCCTGGAGGCAAATTCACTTGGCATTGTTCTGTAAAGAGCATTATCCTCTATTACATGTAACAGATGATTGACACATGCTGCCTCACAAAATAATTCACGTCTCACACACACATAGAGGCGTAGAGAGCAGCCCCAAGACAGCGCACCAAGCAATTGCTGAAATCCATGTATTTGATTTACCTTGAGGTTGCGTCGTGTCTTCTTCAGCTCAAACACACTCGGTAGGGAACAGCTGCCTAATATCAGCTAACAGAAAAACTGACAAGCAAGCAGCTAGATGGTGAGAATCCTTTACCTGTTCAATCACTTTCTTTATTGCAGCAGGAAAATGACAAAATGAAGTTCGAATAAGTTATAGATTTAAACACACACAAGGATTTTTTGCTAGCGAAGGCGCAGCAGCAGCGCCTTAGCTATTGTCAGGGTAAATAAGTTTCACGCTCAGGTGGCCAGACCGTAGGTCCTTGAGCAGCAGCTGTGTCCGCCCTCCACAGCCTTGGCCAATCACTGAAAAGTAAAACCAGCTGGGCCCTCTGGAAAGTTTTTTTCACGAGGCTTTTTTTCCCCTCCCATTAAGCCAATCATAAAGCAGCCCCTTTCTTTCACAGCATTTGCTTTCAGATGATCCCACAGGCACAGAAGAGAAAATGAACTTCAAAAAGTCATCTCCCAAGTACTTCTAGCACCAGAGGAGTGCCCAGCATATCTGTTTACACCAAACTAAAGATTAATTACAGCAGATGAGGAAGGAAACATACTGCCAGCTATTCACACTCCATTGGTAGTTAAAACAGATCATCCAAATAGCTCACACAGAATGCAGGCACTGGCTGTAAGCAGGCATAACGAAGGCAAGTACTGCAGAAGCTTCCACCACAACTCTGCCAATGCCTCTCACTTATGGCCTAAAGAACCCCCTATTATTCCAGCACTGGGCTCCCTTCACACAGCTCTGACAATGCCCCTCACTTCTACTCCACAACCCGTCCCCCTCATTATTCTAGCACTGGGGCTCACACAATAGGCTGAAACTGCTGATGCACCTCAGTCCTGAACAGCAGCACACCCAGGTACTCAAGTCCAAGGCTTTGTTCCCAGCAGAGGCTGCTCATGGTCTCGAACACTACCAGACTCCAGGACGGGGCTGTCACATGAACATGTCCATTAGGAGCAGTGCTGTGAGACTGTCAGTCTTTTTACACCTGAGGTCTAAGACAAATACAGGTCTCCAGAGGTAGAAAGCAAGAGCATGAGATCAATGAGATACTTAGATGTCATTACAATTGAGCCAAACCAATGTACCGGATCCAAAACTTGGAACAGTTCCAATCCAACCCACAACTTTGCAGCTTGACCCGACTCTAACGCTAAGTTTTAATTAGCCACATGGAGTGGGAAGGAGGTTCAAAGAGGGGAGAACCTCCAATCTCTCTCGCCAAGCATGAGTAAAACGAGCTCAGTGCAAATGCACAAGCAGCTCCCCAAACTGTCCGGTGTGCCCCAGAAACCAGACCCAGTGCTGCTGTAACCGTGAGTTCTGGGTATCTGATAGGCCAACAAGAAACACCAAGCATCCTGACAAGCCTCTTAATCCCTTTAGCCAGCAAGGCCAAAGGTAGCTTTGTAATGTAGTATGGGAGCTACCCAAGGCAGGTGTGAAAACACCGATTGGTGTCATTATTCTATCCCAGAGAGACTGTCAGCTTCCCGCACTGCTACTTAATACTGTGCAGGTTCTGGCTTTGTATTCTCAAACAAGTGTTCATTCAATGACCCTCCTTCCCCCTAGCCATCTGAAAAATGGCAGTAACAACTGTAGACCCCCTCCTGCCCCGTGCCAAGGTTTGCTTCTGGATCCCTTCCTCACTTGGTGGAAATGGACACTTGGAAACATGAGAGAGGCTAGGAGAACTCCATAGCTTTAGGAAAATTAGCAGCAGGAACGGGACCGCTGAAACCTCCCAATGGCTTCTGCCTGATCGATACATAAATGTGGCTCACTCCCTTTTCCCTCCCAAAACAGAGCCCCTGGATATTCCTTGGACTGGAGATAGACCGGTCCCTAACTCCCCCTTCCCATCAACCCTAACAGGTGCCCGGGAAAGGGATACCAGAGAGGCAAGACAGAGCCAAGGAAGTTGCACTCAAGTTGTGTGGGTTTTTTTTTATTCTCTGCAACACTCTGGTCACAGATGAACATTCCTGGCTTGGTATTTGTTCTTGTGCTGTGTGCCCTCCATGAGGGCAGGGCCGGCTCCAGGGTTTTGGCCCCAAGCAGCCAAAAAAAAAAAAAAAAAAAAGCCGCGATCGCGATCTGCGGCGGCAATTCGGCGGGAGGTCCTTTGCTCCCAGTGGGAGTGAGGGACCGTCCGCCGAATTGCCGCCGAATACCTGGACGTGCCGCCCCTCTCCGGAGCGGCCGCCCCAAGCACCTGCTTGCCAGGCTGGTGCCTGGAGCCGGCCCTGCATGAGGGAGAGGAGCCCTCGGACCTCCCAGGGCACCAAGAAGTCTAGAGTTACCCTGTGCTGGGAACAGACAGACCCTGATTCTCTCTGGCGCTCTAGAGTTGCGGGGAGGGATAGCTCAGTGGTTTGAGCACTGACCTGCTAAACTCAGGGTTATGAGTTCAATCTTTGAGGTGGCCACTTAGGGATCTGGGGAAAGATCAGTACTTAGTCCTGCTAGTGAAGGCAGGGGGCTGGACTCAATGACCTTTCAAGTCCCTTCCAGTTCTAGGAGATAGGATATCTCCATTCATTTATTATTTTTTATTTTTTATTTATTTTAGATTCCAGACTAGCTGTACAGCCTGTGCAGCCAAGTGCAAGAGCACAAGTTCTCTCTAAATCCCGGCCGGGGTCTTACAAGAAGAGAGGCTCCCAACTCCAATTCAAATACAATGCAAAATGTAAAGTGTGAGCCGCTGGTGCTGGGGAGCCATGCGGGAGGCTGTGAAGAAGAAATGGCATTTAAGGAGGGATGTGGGTGGGGGAGGGGGCTTGTCCCATGGCAAGCGGGAAGCTGGGCTAGATGCCAGGGGCAGGATGGTAGAAGGTGCAGGAGCGTAGAGTGTGAGGGGTGGAGGAGATGACAGCAGAAATGGAACAGGGGCAGCATTACGGTGAGCCTTGACGGTGAAGATGAGGAGCACAGACTCAAACCAGGGAGAGACAGACAGACAGTGAAGGGATTCTGCAGACAGGAGTACCCTGGTCAGAACAACAAGGAAAGGTCCAGGTCAAGAAACCACAAACCACCTCCTCCCCTGGAATTATTGACAGGGACACTGAGGGTTACCTAAGTGCCCAGAGTTTTAACCACCCAGTTTCAGCTGGCTTTGCTATATTCTCCAGCCTCCCCCAACCACAGCCTCGTCCCCAACCCCGAGCTTCCCGTCAACCACCCCAGCCTCTTCCCGAGACCCCAGCCTGCTCTGTGCCTTTCCAGGTCAGAGGAAGTGGAAAGTCCCCACGCTCTCTAAAACTGCTTTCATAACCTGCCTCACCTCACCCACCCAGTCCAGGGGAAGCCTGTATTCACGCAGATCTTGTCTCACAGTGGTAAGGGGGCTTGCTGAGCTGTTGTTGACACTAATGTGTTTTTATAGTTTTGTGCGATGGATCCCCTTACTGGCCACAGACCATGGGTATGGAGGTGGGAAGGAGGAGCTGTGGTTCCTGTTGGTGGACCACTGTGGGCTCCAAGAGGATAATCAGTCACTGCTGCATCCTCTCAGCACAAAGGGGCTGTCTCTGCAGGGAAGGGGGTATTTAGCTGTGGGGGTGGGAGGAAATTACTGGAATATAAAGAAAATAAGGGTTATTTGAAGGAGACTCTGAGCACCAAAGCATCCTGCAGGGGCATCAGCAGAAAGAGATGTGGCCTGAATACAAGAACCTCTGAGTTCTGATCCTGGTCTGACATTGGCCCCTTGGCGATGGCTCTCACTCTGCCTCATTTTCTCCATCTCTAAAGTGCTGCTGCCCCACCTCCTCAGGGTGCCGTGGGCAGGGACAGGCCTGCAAAGATCTGCACTGGTCCACAGCTTGGGAGGATGGGCACAAGCCCGCCTCCTGTTCAAATCCCTCCTCAAAATGCGCTTCTTCAGAAAAGCCTCCCGGTGCCGGGACCTGAGCCAGCAGAGGAGCAGGACCCATTAAAACTAAACACCATGATGTACCCCCACCACACACCCACCTGCTCCTCTATACATGTGAATGCTCCAAGCCTTTCATAGAGCGTCAGCTCTATGTTCTGTAGGCCCTGAGCATAACACAACAGGCATGGCCGTAAGCGCTGATAGTATGTGCAGAACGTGCGAAGACTGAAACATGCTATGTATTACTGGCGTTACTATTCCTTCAAGCAGAGTGACCTGGGAGTAACAATAATACACATCTGCAAAGGGCTTCCCAGTCCTCCATTTTGTGAGCCCCCTGGCTAGCCAGGTGTCAACAAATCTGCCTCTGAACTGAAAACAGAAAGACTGAATGAATACAAGGCACTTAGGCTATGGCTACACTGGCGCTTCACAGCGCTGCAACTTTCTCGCTCAGGGGTGTGAAAAAACACCCCCCTGAACACAGCAAGTTACAGCGCTGTAAAGCACCATTGTAAACAGTGCCCCAGCGCTAGGATCCATGCTCCCAGCGCTGTAAAATAATCCCCTCGTGGAGGTGGAGTACCTGAAGCGCTGGGAGAGCTCTCTCCCAGCGCTGGCGCGTGACCATACTCGCACTTCAAAGCGCTGCCGCGGGAGCGCTTTGAAATTTCGAGTGTAGCCACGGCCTGAATTACAGGGCAGCAATTCCGCTGAGGGCCACACCCTGTTACAGTCATTCAACTCATCTCAGGCCTTGCTGACATGTCCCTTTATCTGAAGTGACACACCCAATGCTTACAATGCCTTCAGTGTGGTCATCACTACAAACCTGAGCTAATCAGACATGTCAGCAGGCAATACAGGGCACTGGCTCTGTCCCCAGTCCCCATATCCCAGGTTAGCAGTGAGCCCTTTATAAAGTTCTTCCACAAAGGCCTTTTCCTGCTCAGAAAACAAGATTCTTATTTACCCAAACTCTACAGCATGCTCCTGCTAACAAATCTCCAAGAGGCCCTAACAAGATGCCCAGCCACCCAGCTCAGCACAGCAAGTTGGTGCAAGGTTTGTGAGCAGAGCCTGCACAAATAGCTGAGACCAGCTGTTACATTTCTAGAGTCACTGACAGACACAGCAGTTCCACACAGTGACATGCTGCAGGAACAGGTGCCTGGACAGTGGCAAAACCACAGGGAATCCACCCCCCAGCTCAGATGACTAGGTAAAGACAGACTTCCAGGTGTGGTACCTTTAGAAAGTCTTGGAATAAATCAAAGATTTGTAGATCCCGCCCCACTTTTCCAACACCTCTGACACAGAAGAGAGACCACACAGGAAAGGGTTAAAGGTCATTATTAAAATATGAGAACACCTCACATTGACATACAAACCCTAATGGGTTCATCCTCACAGACCCTTTGGAGGGTAAGTGCTATTCTCATTTTACAGATAGGAAACTGAGGCAAAGTGACTTGTCAAAAGCCACACAACTAATTAGCAGCAGAGCTGGGATTAGAGCACAGATCTCCTGGCTCCCAGCCCTGTGCTTTAACCACAAGATCATCCTCCCTCTCTGAATATTAAGAGATTTGCTTTTCCCCTGCAATATGAGTAAGAGGACCAGAGCCAGGTCTAGAACTCAAGCATTCCTCGCTGCCACTTAGTGTTCAGAGCTCCATCACATACAGCATCCCAAGTCACAAGACAGTGCAATGTCAGAGATGGACTAGGGGCAGGAATGGGTCCAGGGTTTGGGCCGCCCCAAGCAGCCAAAAAAAAAGCCGCGATCACGATCTGCGACAGCAATTTGGCAGGAGGTCCTTTGCTCCAAAGCGGAGTGAGGGACCGTCCGCTGAATTGCCGCCGAATACCTGGACGTGCCGCCCCTCTCCAGAGCGGCTGTCCCAAGCACCTACTTGACAAGCTGGTGCCTGGAGCCGGCCCTGACTAGGGGATGGCTGACCAGCATCTAACTCCTGTACTCAATCTCCCTGTACTATAGCCTGCAAGGAGTCGGAGTGCCCTGGGGGCTATTCACGCTCGGAGATGGGTAAGTGGGCTCCATAGGCAAGATGGAGGAGAGGGAAGATCTGCTCCAAGTCTGGCTGGGTTGTCACCACAATAGGGACAGAAACCCTTGTTTCAGAGGTCCAGGCAAGCAGGAGCAAGCCCCACTGGGCAGGTGGTGGAGACAGGAACCTAGCATAGGTGGACTCAGGCACGACTTTGCTAGCAACGTTAAAACACTGCCGCGACAGCGCTTTAACATGGCTGTGTAGTCTCAGCACAGTGCTGGGAGAGAGCTCTCCCGGCGCTATAAAAAACCACCTCCACGAGGGGAATAGCTACCAGGGTTGGGAGCGCGGCTCCCAGCACTGGTGCGCTGTCTACACTGGCACTTTACAGCGCTGAAACTTGCAGCGCTCGGGGGGAGGGGTTTCACACTCCCGAGCGAGACAGTTGCAGCACTATAAAGTGCCAGTGTAGACAAGCCCTCAGTGAGGTCAAGCAAGGAGAGTTAAAACCTCACCACAGCTCAAATGAGGGACAGCTGCCTAGGTGAGCTCCCTGTTTTTTGCTTTCTGTCCTCTTGGCACATTGTTAGGATTCATCCACTGGGCTTGGCCCAGCAGAGCTGTGGGGAGCACCCAGCATCCACATAAAGACAGCTGGACCCCCACACTTTGCCCCAAACCTCCTCAACCAAAGTATAGGCCTGGAGCCTTAAACTCCCACCTGCCCTGCAGGAAGGTAGAGTCTTTAATTACAGGAACTCAGTGTCATTCAATAGCAGTCAATCTGCTGGGCAGGAAATCTCCTGCAGGCTCCCAGACTGTAATCCTGCCAGGAGACCCCCAATTCCCTCCTCTTGTGCCCCATGTGCGTCTCCAGAGATAAAGAACAACACTCACCAGGGGCAGAGTTTACACACACCATCCCCCATGACAGGCTGCCCTTTTGAGTTCCCTTACCAAGCCCTGATGAGCTCCAGCTACAAGAGTGCTGAAATGGGCACCTGCTCCCATCAGCTCTGGGGCCTGCCAACCCCAAAGGCCAAGTGACTTTAGCTGCCCAACAGACGTTGCTCTGGAAACAACCATCACACACCCCTCCCTCTGGGACAGCGGGGGAAGCTGGGAGTCTCCTTTCCAAATAGCACAAGGAGCCCAACGGCTCCAGACTCCAATGGAAAAATGCTCAGCACGGAGGAGGATTTCAAACATTTTCCACTCATGTTCTCATTCAAAAAGGGACCAAAGGGGCAGGAAATATCTCTGAGACACCAAACTATAAAAAGGAAGTAAGGAGGGAGGTGCCAAACCAGCCAGTTTAACACACACCCCACTCCTGTTTGCACTGAAAGGCCAGCCTCTGGGATGCTACTGAGGCAAGATGCTTGGAGGGGAAAGAGGGGGGGGAAAAGCGTGCACCACACTCTCCCCCCAGCCCGACTGATGAATGGGCAGCATTGAGAAGCCTCACGCAGAGGGAGATATTAATAGTTCATAACACATTACTGAGGAGCGGCGGCAAGCCCCAGGGCCCTGCCTTGGCCAGCAGTGCTGCTCAGACAAGGAGGACAGTGTGCGTGTGCACACATGGGGGCTCAACAATGCACATAGCTGGAATTCCTTCAGCCCCCCAGAAGAGGGAAGTGCTGTGTTGGGCACAGACGTGGTGGACAGACTGGCAGGGAGGAAGAGAAGGGGTGGAGTGGTGGGGACGAGAGAAAAAGAAAAGAAAGAGCAAACTTGGGTCAGCAGCAGCAAAGGAGTGGGGCTGAGTACAATAAAGATCGATGTGAATTTGAAGGGTGTAAGTAGCAAGGAGGGAGAGTAACTGTTTAGAGTGGCCCACGGGCCCTCACTAGAAGTGATAGGTGACATTGAACAAAGCACGTTTTAGGCTGAATACCAGGCAAAATGTCACGGAGGGACCACAAGACTGTGGAATCGTCTCCCGGGGAGGGGTGGGAACCTCATTGCTTGGGATAGTCAAAGCTAGACAGGATGAAGCTCTAGCAAACAGACTCTAAGGCTACATCTCCACTACAGCACCTACAGTGGCGCAGGCGCACCGCTGCAGCTCTTGTGGTGGAGACGCGCTAAGCCGACGGGAGAGAGCTCTCCTATCGGCTTAAAAACTCCTGCCTCTGCAAGAGGCGATAGCTATGTTGGCGGGAGAAGCTCTCCCACCAACATGGCGCTGCCCACACCAGCGCATAGGTCAGCTTAACCTACATCAGGGGTGTGGATTATTCACACCCCCGAGCGATGTAAGTTATACCAAAGTCACCTGTAGTTTAGACAAGGTCTAAGGAGTAATCTTGCTCCGGCCTCAAAGAAGATGGACTAGATGGGACCTAACAGAGCCTGCCAGTCACTGAAGTCTCTGATTTTCCTAAAGGCTTGTGGGACTGAGAGACACACCACAGACTGAATGCAGGCAGCTGTACAGGTACAGCCAGACCTGGTGAAATCCTGAGTCCATTTGCAAAGATCAGTGTGTACACAGCACACCGCAGGGCAAAGGCCTGAGGGTAAAAGCATTTTAGGGGAACTAGCTCCTGCTTTCCATACTGCAGCACAGCAGGCTGGATTCTATTTTGCCTCATCACCAACCAACACCAGCTAACCTCCCATACCCTGCACCCAGTCCATCTGGGAAGATGAGAGCACAGCTGGGTTTTACAGACCTCGCACTGAGGAGGCAGCATCAGTGGTTAGCAATATCTTATTATCATGGGCAGGTTATGCAGAGACAAGGTGTAAATGGTGGGGTTTAAAGAGTGTTGCCTTCCCCTCAACTGTCATAGTTCTGATGTAGAGGTAATAGCAGGGGACTGGAAATCAGACACTAATGACTGATCCCCAAATCTGCCACTGACTATGTGTGTGGCCTTGAATAAGTCACCTCTATTTTCTGTGCCTCAGCTTCCCACCTGTAAAATGGGGGCAGACACACTGACCTACTTCCAAGGGGGCTGGGAGCCTTAGGTAATATTTTAAAAGCATTTTGAGATCCTTTGGAGACCGGCACTTGTGAAATGCAAACACCAGTAATTATTAAAGACAGGCTTGGATCAGAACCCGGGGTCCAAGCACCCCTAAACTTTGGGCTGGCTCACAATCCAAACCCAGATCGGGATCGGAATTATACAGCTGGCCAGACAAAAGCCCCAGACTCAAATGCCCCTGAGCTCTGAGGTGAGAGGGGGGCTTCCAAATCTGAATCTAAGAATTAATCCTGTGGCTTGAGCCTGTCTCTGTTACTAATAAAATGGGATGGTCAGGTGGGGGTGGACAATAAGCTCTGAGAAATCTCCAGATTCCTAATGAAAGGTTACAGAACAGCTGATGTTCTCATAGGAAAGCCAAGATCCCCCCAGGGACCCTATCATTGTGCAACAACAGCCTGCTCAGGTCAGAAATGGGTCTGCAGCCACTGCCAAAGAGTTACTCCACTGATGGAGGCCAAAGGCATTTACACGATCAATCAGCAGCAGCCTGTCAGCTACGTAAAGTATAATGAGCAGGAAGGCCCCATCCTCCTGATCCCTCTTGCAGTGTGGGGTGATCTCTCTATGTGCAAATCACGATCCTGGATGATTAACATTAGCAGCTTCAGCTTCAGTATAATTAAGGACAAGCTGTATTCAAAGGAGGACACTGTCATCTCCTGCACCTTTAACCTCACTGTGCAGTCTCCCTTGCAGTTGACAACACACTTAGAAACAGATCATGAAAAGGTGCCCTCTTCTGGCCAAGACACACATTAGTCCACACTAAATAAAACGGTTGCCAAACACAAAAGTCAAAACAAACAAATCAACAAAACAAACAACTGAAGATTCCTGAGAAACATATCTTCACTCCATCTGGCCACCCACCCTTATAAACAAAACCAAAACCAATGTGTCTGCAACAAACAAACCACCCACCAGTCCTGGAACTGTCATTATCTGGCTCGTTTCCTCCTGCAGTTATGGGGACAAAACCAAAACACACTACAAAATGTTCAGTCAGGTGTATATATACAATTTGGGGGGGCCAGGAGGATGAGAAAACCAGAAGTGGGTGTTCTGGGCTAAGCTGTTCCATATACCTATGAATGTCTGGCCTTAGCTTACTAGGTAAGTAATGCAACTGTTATTGTTTATCATTCACATTTTGCTACCAACACAGAACAAAGAGGTTTTCAAGACAATCCCTGTTGTCAACACAAGCACTAGGGAAGCACAGCTGCATCTGGGCTCTAATGCTTGTTAAGGCTGCACCCCCTTCCTTTCATCCCCCAAATAAGTGCCCTATTTGTTTCTTTCCCCTCAGGCATCTGACTGCTGAGCAGTTGTTAGGAACTTGCTTAATTTGCAGCCACAAACATACATCTCACCCTTCTCCCTCCCCACTGCACACCATGGTCCCAGTCATAAGCATTTCTGAAGCTGGCTTTTATTTACAAAAATCCCCCATGCCAATTTTTATTGTGGGGATTCTTTGGACTTTTGCACGTCTCCAATAAAGCCAAAGACACCTGAACACAGCTGCAAGTACCCCTGGACCTGGAATATAGGTGAGCATCCCGTACATGCGTCACTCCGCACCTGCCAATGGCAGTACGGCTGGGAAATTTGTTACAGCAAGAGGGATGTGTCTGCATTGCAAGGGACACACAGATAAATGTAAGCAGCCAGATAGTCAGGTAATAGAGGTACTGTTCATAAGCGAAGAGCGTAATGAGCCTGGTTTGGTATCATACACAAAGTAACTGAGGCTCTTAAAAGTACAGTCCACTACAGAGGGGATATTTGGATCCAGGGGCTTGGTAATGGGATCCTGATCTTTTAATGTGAAATGAACTGATGGCCACAGTCCTAATCTTGTCCATATCTAGCAGGCACATGAATACACCTGGAAGTTCTTCCCCTTCATAAGTAAGTCCCCTGCTCCTCTCTCTCTCATCAGACTCTCAGGTCTGTGCTGTGCTGGTAGACATTGCGGGGGAGGGGGTACATTGTGTGTATCATAATGGCAGCTCCTGTCCCCACTCCACGCCACTCACTCAAATTTGGCCCGGCCAGCCCACAACATCATGACAAAGGGGCAGTTGGGAAAACCTGAGCGGTGATGTGACCCCATTCACCTGGTTCCAATACCTAATGCTAAGTTCCAATGCTAAGCCCAACCAGCCCTGTGGGACCAGAGCCACAGAAGACACTGCTGTGAGCAGAGTCCAGGGCAGGCTCTGAACCCACCCCCCAAGTCCTCGCACACCCTGGGGGCAAGACCTGACCTCCTTCCCCAGCCTCTCCTGCCAGGACTCCCACATGATACTTTGACACATTCTAGCAACTCAGTTTTGGTTGCAACCCACAGGTTGAGAAACCTGCCCTATTACACCAGACCATGCTTCCTCTCTACCTTTTATATGGCTCACATGTTAGAGCTTCCTTGCTTCACTTGAGAAACTACTCCACAATTTAGGGCAAGTCTACACTTCAAAATTTAGCAGACCTACAGCCATCACAGTAATTGAACCGGTTTTACACATCCACACTACACTCCTTGTATCGGCGGTGCGCGTCCTCACCAGGAGCACTTCCACCGATTTAACTGCCAACATGGGGCACTGTGGGACGGTTTCTGAAAAGCAGCAACAGTCGATGTAAGCAACGCGCTGTCTACACTGACACACGTCGCCCTAACTTCAGCGACTTAAGCCCTACGTCTCTCGTGGAGATGGAGGTATTAGGTTGGTTTAGTGGGCGAGTTACATGGGTGGAAGCTATGTTTTAATGTAGACGCTTACAGTTAGGTCGACGTATCTCTGTAGCAGAGACCAGGCCTAAGAAATCTCAATGTTGGGAAAGGCCTACATTTCCTTTTCCTTAGGACTCGTCTACACTACTAAGTTAGGTCAGCTTAACTACATTGCTCAGGGCAGTGAAAATGTTTATACCCTCTGCGATGTAATGAAGCCAACCTAAGCACCAGTGTAGACACCTCTAGATACTGCTTCGTGGAGGGGTGGATTTATTACAGCAACGGAAGAACCCCTTCCACTGCTGTCGTATGTGTCTACACTACAGACCTACAGTGGCACAGTTGCAGATGTAGCATTTCTAATGTAGTCATACCCCTTGGGCACCCCTTATGATTGCTCTTTCTCTTTGAGGTTTACACCCTTCAGATACAGGTGGCTTTCAGAGCACACAAGAGTGATTTGTTTTTCCAATACACATTGGCTTTGTAGAATAATGATGCAACATTTCCTTCCCACAAAAGCAAAGGAAAGAAGGTCAAGAATTAGACTTTGTGACCGCACGGATCTCACATGCTGGGCATGAATTTATTGCTGCTAGGATCCTCACAAGCTGTCCAAACAGCAAAGACACAAACACAGACCCTAAAGCAAATAACAGGAGAAGAAAGGAATATTTACTGCTGTTTCTTCAAAAGTGTTGGGCCAAATCTATCCTAGTGGATTCCAGGGACCAGGCATAAATTTGGTCCATTCTACCTCAATTCAATAGACACCAGTTTCATTCTTCAGCAGTATTGACAACTGCGGAAATACACCAGGCAGGCCTAGTTACCCTCTTGCCAAGCCAAGGGTATTTTGATGGCATCAGATGATGGGTATTTAATTTCATGGCTCTCACTGCCATGTCTTAATATGTTGGAAATCCCAGCACTTGCATTTTGATCCCATACATTTGCTTCTATCAGGAATTAGTCAAGAATCAATTCCCCAGTTTCCAAAGGAGTGGGCAGAGGGGGGGCGGGGGAAGAGACAGACATACAACAGCAACATTCATAGGATTTGATTTCATGTAACAAGGGTCCTGTGTCTTTCCCAGTGCACAGGGCGATTGAAACATCAGCCACAGATCTCAGCGAAACAGCAGGAATTCAGCCAAGGAATCTGGATTATGCAGCCACTGCTAAACCAGAGTAAAACATCTCCAGTCACTGCAAGGGGGACAAGTTACTGAGCAAAGAGAGAGGAAGCAACCAGTTCAGTCACCCCAAACTCATCTGTTTCAAAAGCCTGAGTGCTTGATCCTGCTCCTGTTCAAATCAAGGGGGAAGGAGATTGCTGCTGAATTCAATGCGAGCTGGCTCTGAAATTGCACGCCAATAGTAGCCCAAAGGGACCACCAGAGGCAAGGGGATGATGAAGAAGAAAGCATCTCGGACCTCTCTGGGCCCTGCAGTATCAATCGGACTGCAGCCGACCAGTCAAAATAGCCTGGTATGGAAAGTGGTTATTGTGCTTTGCAATCAGGTGACCACAAAAGAAGCCCACCTGGGGCATGGTAAAAAGGGGGAAGGTTGGGAGGAAGGGAAGCTGAGACTGGTGTATTGTTCCCAAGATAGTGGGGGGTGGCTTGTAAGTCTAAGGCAGTGCTTTTCAAACCTGGGCTATGGTCAGGAAGCAGAGTCCATGTTTACCAAGATAAATGAAAAGGCACAGCCACAAAGCAAACAAGATGTTGGCTAATCCCACAAAAATCCTTGAACAGGGTCTGTCTGGCTTGGGAGCAGCGATGGCTTCTGAATACCATATCCTCAATAAGGATGGACATACTGAGCCCTGGAGTACCAGTGCCAAGTCATTCCAGAGTACACTCCTGCCCCTCTGAGCTCTCTCTCTTCACCAGCAAGGCTGGCCCTACCTCCACAGTGTCATCATCCAGCACATTGAGATGAAGTTTTAGCACTAAAAAATGATTGAGATCTGAAATGCCAAGTCTGGAAGTTGCAGGAAACTTCAAGGCCTGTTAAAGAAACCGAGCTCACAACATGTCATGCTGAATCCTCTGCTGACCATAGCTGTGTCCTTCATTCTGGGTGTTTGACACACCTCTGGGCCTAGACAAGGGGAGGGTTAGGACAGTGACACACAAGGGATTAATGGAAACATCCTTTCAGGGTCCAGGAACATCACACACACAGGTTTTACAGAGTTGGTTATTTCAATGGCAAGTTTCTTTAGGATCCTCTTATTGTCCTTCCTTTGTTTCTCCTTTCCCCTGCCAACCTAACATTTCCTTCCAGGTAAGAAGAGTTGTAGTCAATTTCCTCCAGAACATGTCTATGCCATTCCTGAGGGGTCAATTTGATAGCAGCACAAGTCACTCACTCTCCCTCAGGGCTGTGGGGCAGGTTCTAGACAGACTCTTCACTAACCACTAGAGTGGTTGAGAAACAGGGAAAAAATGATGAGAAAAAATTCAAAGTTTTCCCATTGCACATGAGTCAACATGGATCAATATTCCTGTCTGGTTTTTGCAAAAAATTCCCTTGTGTTTTTCATCTATATATTTTTATCAACACTTTTATTCAAATAATTTTCAAAATCATTATCAAACTTTGTTTTCCAAAACTGTGGGTCTGACTAAAAAATGGGGTTCTAACACAAAGTTAAAAATTATTTTATAAGGCTGACAAAAGCTAGATAAAAAATATCAAAGAACATTTCACAAAATACAGAAAATATTGACAATGTTGACAATTGTTCATGAAAAGTTTTGCTTTAAAAATTTTTTTTTTAATTAAAAAAACTTTACATGTAAAAATTTGTGAACTAAATTCATTGATTACACTCCTTGTCAGAAGTGAAAATCCTGGTAGCTAAATGATGTATCTCACAATGCATCCAGTCTAGACAAGAGAGACTACGGGGAGACGTAGTCATCTACAAATACACTAACAGGATATATGGTGGTGGGACAGGAATCAAGTATTCTACAAGAATGTTTTTCACTAGGTGAAGAGCTAGACCAAAGTACAATGCTTATATGAAGGGTACCAAGACAGCAAACTCCGTAGCGGTACAGTGGATAGTTATAACTAGAGCAGGTCAAAAATTTTCCAGCTGAACAGTTTTCTGTTAGAAAACATTGATTTGACAAAATCAAAATGTTTTGCAGGAACTTCTCTCTGATGATCCATGTGTGGTATGTTGTGTAGAGAAGGGAGGATAACACATAACAAAAACTCTGGCCCTGCCCCAAAAACCTAACAAGCTAAGCAGGGCTAGTATTTTTATTTTATTTGGGTTTCAAATAATAAAGACACCTAGGTGCCCTGATGTAATTAATCACATAATAAATACAATTAAATTAAACCGCAGCAGCATTAAAATCATTTCCACAGGAACTCAGACTGCCAACCACCCACCACCCATCCTGGAAACACAACCTCAGCCTTCTCCAGAGACCCTGTGTTATGCAGTGTGCCCAGAAAGTCACCAAATTTGAGCTATTTCAGACCAAAGTCTCAGAGACACCCTGCCGTAAGCTGCCCTCTCTCTTTTATAGATCAGCCTGTTTTTTCAACCCAGCGCCATTAAAACAGCTCCTAAGCCCTAGACCTCTTGCAGCCTCCTCTGAGCTACACATCCACCTGCCATGTTTGCATGCCCTCTTCCCCCATATACCACCACCCTCCAGAGATCTGCACATCTGAGTCACCCCCAAGCCTTCTCCCCAGATCATCAGGTCCCCATTGGGAGGATGCTGTGTAACATATGCACGCCTTCCACTCTAACTCCACCCCTAAATTTGCCCACAGTATCCAGGCTATTCTAACGAGCGTTGATTCCAACCACCCATTTGTGAGCCTAGTGGAGCCAAAGTTCCTAACAGGAATGTTAGTAAGTTTGATAATTTGCCATTAATCAATTAAATGTTGGTCCTGGACTTATGATCTCTGCTGAAGTCTGTCTCTCTTCTTTCCTCCGTTTTGATACACAGCAGTAACAGAGATGTTAGAAGACGTTAGAACCGACACCTTGATTTTTATGGAGCCATAATTCAGAAACCATTCACCTGAGTCACTTCAGGCTTGCGAGAAAGCCCCTACATTCAGCCCAGATGTAACATATGAACATTGAGGCTCGTATGATTTCTTTCGCGGGGGAGGGAGGGGATTTTAGAATGGGGGCCCAGGGTGCCAAAAGCCCAACTTATTATAAACACACCATTCAGCCTTCATTCCGGAGCAGCTGCCATCACTCCATAATACTTTAGCGCTTAGACTCATACTACATTGCAATGCATTTGTCAGCCTGACGGTTAGTTGCTGGAGGCTCCTTCTAAATGTATTTAAAAATGAACAATGGTCTGAAATCCCTCCACCCCAACACAAGGTAAAATCTGTCACTTCCCAACACAGAACAGCTCCCAGGTCACAGGCTGTTCGTAGGACAGGGATTGCTTTAGCAACATCAGCCCCCAAGAGGGATTTAAAACCAAACCACAGGTCAGTGTCCACATGTATCCCCCACCCCCAATCCCTGGAAAGTCTGGGACTTTTCTTTTGATTTTCCTCCCCCTGCTGCCTCCCACTCTCTTCAGATCTAAAACATATGGAAACGTGGAACGTGCCCAGATCAGACACGTGGCACTGAGAGAAGGGAACAGCTCAAATAATCCAGGGACAGAGAAAAGGGCAGACATGGATAAGGCAGAAAGAGTGAAAGGGGGACAGACAGAGATCCTGGGAGAGAAGAAGGAAGGACAGATGCTGAGTGAGAGACAGAGGGATGAACAGACGCTGAAAGGACAGACAGATACAGGGAAAGCAACAGATGGACAAAGATCCTCTTAGGACAGAAGGAAGGATAGACATTGATTGAGCCATATAGGGACAGGGGCAGGGGGAAGAATAGACAGACAGGGGAAGACAGATCCTGGGGCAGGGAGATGGACAGGCGGACAAGGGAAGGCAGTGAGGGAGGCTCAAGCAGATCCTGGGATGGAGGAAGGACAGACAGGAACAGGCAGGTCATAGGGCAGAGGGAAGGACAGACAGACAGGCAAGGGAAGGGAAGGCAGTGAGGCAGATCTTGGGGCAGGGGGAGGACAGACAGACAGACAGAGACAGACTGGGGAAGGCAGATCCTGGGGCAGGGATGAAGACAGACAGGCAAGGGAAGGACAGACAGACAGGGGAAGGCAGATCCTGGGGCAGGGGGGAGGACAGACAGACAGACAAGGGAAGGCAGATCCTGGGGCAGGGGGGAGGACAGACAGACAGACAGACAAGGGAAGGCAGATCCTGGGACGGGGGGGGGCAGACAGACAGACAAGGGAAGGCAGATCCTAGGGCAGGGATGAAGACAGACAGACAGACAAGGGAAGGCAGATCCTGGGGTAGGAGGCAGGACAGACAGACCGACAGGGGAAGGCAGATGGGGCAGCGGCAGGCCAGGCACTGCCCGAGAGACAGACAGAGGGACGGACGGACGGACAGAGGGGCGAGCGGAGCTCTTCTGCTCACCTGGCCCCGGCTCTCGGCCGCCCCCTCTCCGGCCCCACCGCCTCCACGTGCAGGGCGCCGCGGCCGCGGCTCTCTGGAAGCGGAGCTTGAAGGACCGTTTGCTCCAGCGCTGGGGGCGCCCGGGCTCAGCCCGCAGCCGGCTCGGACTCCCCATCGGCGCCGCGGGCCGAGTGCGGCGCGGGCAGGGCAAGCCGGCCCTTCCCCTGCTCTTGCCCACGCTCTGACCCGGCTCCGCCGCCTCCAGCCCCCGCCCCGCGGCCGGGTCTCACCCCCAGGACCCGCCCGGCGGCTGGGGCATGGCCGGGTGCAGCGAGCGCAGGATCTCCCCCAGCCCCAGGGCAGCCGCCGCCTTCTGCCAGCCCATCCTCGCGGCGCCTCGCCCTTCCCACGGCCAAGAGGCTCCAGCATCCCTCGGCTCTACAGCCAACGCTCCTTCCGGGGTATCCTCCATCCCCTGCACTGCCCCCAGCGCCCCGCTGGGCCGGGCGGGCTCTCACGTGGCTGTGCCGGCTTCGCGGAAACTAAGCCCAGGGCATAGCACTGGAGAGCAACAGCAGGTACCCACCGGGCTCTGCAGCGCCCAGGGATCTGGGGACTGAGCCCGGGCTCCCAGCCCGCCCCTAGACCGTACATTTTTATCAGTAAATAAGGGTAAATGTCATTTCACCAACCACAGACACACAAACATATTTCCCTCAATCCCACTCACAAGTCATAGGCAAAGCCAGAAACAGGCTGCTTGAAAACTTATTGGAGTGGGATTTTAAGGGCACTTTACAGATTTTGACATGTGATGTCAACAACTGGTGTTTTAACAGTTCTAAAGCTTTCATTTGGAATCTCAACCTGGACTGTCATTAAATAATTACGGTCTTGGCCTCCCATCATTTCCCACACTGGAGAACCTTTAAATTGAAAAAAAAAATGCTTACAAATACTGATGTTATGAGTCAAAATTATAAAAAACTTCTGCCCAGCCTCTATCACACACACTCAGAGCTGCACTCCAAGGCCCATGTCCTTTTAATTTTCCTTCCCATCACTTGGTCCCTCTCCAGCTCCTTCATCCCTTCTAAGATGCAATCAGTTGCTTTTTTCCTCTAGGTTAAGCTCATTGTTGATGGTGCTGCTTCTTCATTACAGATCTTACCAATGACAGGGGTTTTTGATGGGGAGGAGCCTTCCACTGCCTAGTCACATCCCTCAGTGTTCTCTGCTGTGCTTCCCCAATGCCTCATGCTCCCACATTGCAGTCATGTGCCTGCTGCAGCCAAGAAAAACCTTCACATCCTTTCAACATAGGTCCTTACATGGGCGAGGGGCTCACGGAACAATGAAATGGGGTCAGAGCCCATGGGCCAAGTACGCTGCTTCTGCATCATCTCAGCTCCTGCCAGGTCAGTGTGCTAAGCAAGATCAGGAGTCAAATACAAATTTCCCAAACAACAGCCTAGAAGAGCATACAGCATGGGGCCGCCAGAACTGTGTAACTTACACGTTATGTCTCTTATTATCCCATCTATCTCAAAGTGTATTCAACAGCATCTTAGCTTCTCTGGGTCGTACATCTCCACTGAAAGGGAAAAAAGTGTGTTTTTAACTTGGTTTATCTTGCCTCAGTTAGGTAACTGAGACTAACACAACCATTAAGACACAGTAACTTGGCTTTTAACTCAGCTTAGCAACTTAAGCTCAACCTGTCTCCACTATCAGTTTGAACTCGAGCCGCTAAACCAAATTAAAAGACGAGTTGACGTGTTTTCACTACTATTTTAATCTGAGTTAGCGAACCCAAATTAAAATCCCACCTATTTTCCAGTGAAGACATACACTAATATATCGCTCTGAATATCAGGAAACTCTTAGCCCTCTTAGGCCACTGAATAATCTCCCAAAGGAAGGAGTGGGAGCCCCAGCACTTAGGACATTTAAGACTGGACTGAAGAATACCTTTGTTGACAAGCAGGTGGAGTGGGAGTCTGGTGGGACCAGACTTTAACAATGTCTGCTTTTCTTTGATCTTATTGGAATATTCTGAATAACTCTAGATCAGGGGGTTTCAACCTTTTTTCATTTGCGGACACCTAAAATATTTCAAATGGAGGTGTGGACCGTTTTGGAAATCTTAGACATAGTCTGTAGACCCCCAGGGGTCCGCAGACCACAGGTTGAAAAGCACTGCTCTAGACACATGCACTACTACAGTATTACAAAGCACCCACCGGCTTCTTGCATACCTGCAGGCCAATATAGTAGAGGTATCCCCAGGCAGAAGTAGGAATGGATCCAGTAACAGTGTCCAAAGATGAGACATTATATTTCTTTTGCATTTTTATGCAGATTATTTGTAGAGGCTCTTACCATAGAAAAACATAGGCACAGCTCAATTTCTTTGCCTTTCAGTGGATTCCTTTACTTCTCATTTCATGCAAGTAAAGAAATGCACTCACATTTGCCTTATGGTCCTTTTGGTCTCCCACAAGCTGTCCAGAGGATGTACATACTAGTGTACTTTCTAGCTTGCAATTTCTTTTCTGTTTCTTTGAATCGCTCCTTTGCTGCCTTGGAAAAAAAATTTCCCCCATGTGTTGAACATAAAGAAGCAATTCCTTTGGTATCAGAGAATTGGGGCCTTGTTGCCGCTAATTATTCCCCACTCTCACTTCTTGTAAACAATTTGTATTCTGGCCAATGCAAGGAAAAATCCCATTCCCTGGAGAGGATTCTTCCAATTGTCTCTCAAAGAATATCCCAGGGTATGTGATAGGATCAGGTGTTAAAAGTGGGATCAGTATATTGTCAGCTGCAGGACACAGAAGAACTTCCAAGTCTGAAGTTAAAACCCCAGAAGGACATGGGAACCAAAACAGGGGATTTGAAATGCAGTTCAACTCCACAATCCAGTAACTTTACCGCAGAGAAGGTTTATGGTAGGAAGAGAAATAGGAAAGAAAAGACTACACAAGAAACAGTTTGGCATTTCATAACAAGCTAGAAATGCTTCTTGCTTCTGAGAGTTAGTTTCCAAGTGAACATCTATGGGGAAAGTTAAAGTTTGTGGCCAAATTGCTTTAAGAAACATTTTGTATGATTTAGTTTTGGTTTGTTTCACGGGAGTTAGTCACTGTGGCATCAGGGCCATGTGAATGCAGAAAGCTGCCCTTTGGACTAGTCTGGAAAGGGTGGATGGATACGAGGATTGTTTTATTCAGAGATGTTTGCATGTGCTGTGGCTTTCTCCTAAGGGCCTAAAAGGGGCCAGGGGACAAATAGGAGATGTTCAAAATTGTAGTAAAGTAACACTTTTCTTTAACCCCTCCCCTTATAACTGCCTTGGAAAATCCCCCATGTCCCATGACTTCATATGGGAGCTACATTCCCTGAGTCCCACTCAGGATCATGAGATGGCAGCTGTGACGAACTGGGCCTGTTCTCACTGTGGTCTGTGAATGCTGACAGGGGAGTGTGGCTGGAATAGTCTGCATTGGAGGATGGGAGACAGCCCGAGGGCGCATACCTGAGTGTGTAACATGAGAACCCAGGAAGGGGTTGAAGGCCAGGTGACTCCTTAGCCCGGGAAACTGAACAAAGGCTGTGGGAGGGGTCGCTGAAGGCAGGGTTGGGGAAGCAGGCTGGAGAGATGGCTGGGAGGCAGAGATGGCTCTGACCTCCCAAGGGGGCTGGGCTGGGATGCCCGGGGACCCCAAGATGGACCTAACTGAGGGGGGTCCCGGTTGTCTGTGCCTGCAAGACCTGTCTTGGACTGTATTCCTGTCATCCAAATAAACCTTCTGCTTTACTGGCTGGCTGAGAGTCGCAGTGAATCGTAGGAAGCCGGGGGTGCAGGGCCCTGAGTTCCCCAATACTCCGTGACAGCAGCTCCTGCTGAGAAGTGGCAGTACAATGATATCTGCCTCTGGGTGACCATTCAGACGGAAACTGCAGCGTGGAAATGAGTGTTTCCAAGAGCAGCTTTGAAATTGTATTTTAGTTGAGCAACATATAAAGTCCGCATCGATAAAAACATCCCTGGAAGACAGGCATAAACTATCAGAATTTATAAATCGTGAACTGGACCGAATGGCTCAACTGCAGAGTCTCCAGCACCAAACCACCATGCACAAAGGAGTGGGGGCGGGATTAAATGGTCATGGATAAACTGAACCAAACAGAAAGTGCTTAGAAGTTCAGAAACAATTGCAGAGGCTCCTTTTAGGGCAGAAAGAGGGATTTCCAAAGATCCTAACGTTGAGGGAAGTCTGTCTCCAGATCCAGAATGAATCTAAGGAAAGAGAGCAAAGGCCACCTGTTTGCTCTCAAATTGTCTTGGCATAGGGTGACCAGATAGTAAGTGTGAAAAATCGTGACGGGGGAGGGGGAAGTAATAGGAGCTTATATAAGACAAAGCCCCAAATATCAGGACTGTACCTATAAAAACAGGACATCTAGTCACCCTATCGTGGCACGGCAATTTTTAATGCATATATTCTTACTTAGAAAGTAAGGATTTACCTCCTTAAGGCATTCGAACTAATCACTCCTGTTTCCAGCTGTTTGATCATAGCCTCTGCTGATGAAGTTCCATGCAGGGCATTGTAGTGGGACAGGAGAGCAAAAGCAGTGACTTCCCCCTCCAGTCACACAGCCAGAAAGACTCAAAGATCTTCAGCTAGAAAGTGCCCAAGACACTGGGGAAGCAAAAAGTCTTACCAGGAGGGTCTTATTTCAAATCTGCCTGAGACACAACAGAGGGATCTGGAAGTTTCTTTTTTAACAAAAGGTACCAGAGCTTCAGAATGACTCATCAGCTGAGCACAAGGCTGACCACACAGACTGAGAGAGAGAGAGAGAAGAGGAAGGCGAATTGAGATTCCCTTTCATCACATGTCAAGTCAAACAGCAGCATCAAAACCACTAATAATCACATTCAGCTCATTTTTTCCCTACCTCTGCAATTGGAATCTGGACTGATGACTGTATTTTCCACTATGTAACAAGCACCTTTTTAAAAAAAATTGTTCAAAAGTCCAAATGGAAACTGGTCATCATTTCAAATGTTTCCCATCCCCGCGTGTAATGAGTTTGTTGGCTCTTTCCAGTTGACCTTGCCTTTTGCGACATTTCCGTTCAGTTGTTGCCTTGGCTTTGTGGTCAAAGGCACTCAGAAAGTCAGAATGAGTTTTAACCCTTTTTTGTGTGGAATTACTTAACATCCCATTACAGCCACATGCAAACCTTGCTGCCACCATGATCTGTTGCTGTGGCTCTTTCAGTATGTCTCGATACACAAATTCCATTCTTTTCACCAGCTAGACTAATACCCAATCACAACCCATGATGGCCCACTTCAACCATAACCCAGTTGCATCCAGTCTGTGTGTAGGTCAATAGCAGTGGGAACACTAAAAATACAAATTTGGAGAGACAGAGAGAAACTGCTCTCTTTTCCCGGTTACTTGAAACCAACACCCAATCACAATCTATTCGGAGCTTCCTGTTCAACCAGTGACTCAGACCAAATCCCAACCATTCTCTTCGGACAACTCAACCCAGTAACACAATTAAACAAATGCACAATGCCACGGCCTGAGAGTGAATGAAGACTTGGTCAAAGACAAAAATAGAAAGTCCATATACCTGAGCCAGAAGGCTAGACTTACAGAAGAAGACTCCAGAAAGCTCATGTATAAATATAAAGTGAGCGTAACCCAGCAGTGATGATATATAGCTAACATTTTCATTTGGTTATTTTGGAACACCAAACACTGTATACTGACCTATTCCCCAGGTGTGTTATCTCAGAGAGCTCTGCTGAGGTAGCCCACTTTGGAGAATTACTGGTGCTTGATTTTTTTTTGTTTAAAAGACATGATTGTTAGACCTCACCTTGTCATCAGCTGCTCAGCAAGCTACATTGGGGTTGCTATTTATTGCTATTTGCAGAGGGCAGGTAGGAATTACCCTCCCTGTAGCGAATGCTCTCAAGCCTCATTTCTTGGTTGAACATTATATAGATGTATTTGTATTTAGAGTGTGGCCTGTGTGCAATTCTTTCCTTCTTGTTTTGCCCAGAACAATAGATGGAAAGTTTGGTTAATGTCATTAAGGAAGTGAAGGGGTAGGAGACCTATGCAGCCTCAGCCCTTGAACAGAATCTGCCTGAAAGGATAGGCTTGGTGCCAGGGAGTCCTCACGTTTTGTGTGCAAGAAACAGGGCAGAGCTACTGTGTAAGAACACAGCAAAAGGGAAGGGAGAGAGGGAGAACTCTCCACTGGGAAAGATGGGAGCCAATGGGACGGGGCAAAGAGGCAGTAGGCTTAGTTCATAGCGTCTGAGGATGGGAGGGTCCATAGCAGAACGAGTAAGGTTTCCCTTCTGTTTAGCTAATATCCTGGAAGTTAGTGAATGGTTCTAGGTATTTCAGTCTCAGGATAAAATTATGCCAGTTGTCTGGGGGATGGGGAGCTCAGGGGATTAGCACTGATATCTGGAATGTTTTGTCTCTCTGGATCTTATACAGGCAGGTTAGTAGCAATGGCTGTTAGGTGGCCTTTGTGAAATTTAGTGGGAGTTTCAGTCCAGTTCTGCATGGACAAAAAACACTAATCACAATAAGCATTGATTGCCATCAGGGACAGTCTTGGCAGAGTGGCCCCAGATTGAATGAGCTACAGACACTTGAACTCCTCCCCTCCTCAAAGAGATGGGAAAAAATACAGATTTTCATTACTGACAGAGGGCTTTGATCACGTCATATCCAGCTATTCTGTGAAACAACAACAATGGGAATTCCACAGAACAGGAGTTCAGTTAGGGGGTCACTGCAGCATGACCAGCTGATCTCAGATCCTGCACGTTAATAGGTAGGGTTTTAAAAGGAATTTGAGGACTGTTTTTGTTGTGGAACAGGAAATGGCCCAGAAAGTCAATCCAGGTAGTTTCCCAGGGGACAATGGACAGGATTATGGAGAAGAGCGTATTGTGACCATGTTTTGCAGAGGATGGAAGGACTAGGACAGGCACTTTCCTACTCTGCTACAAGGCATAAACATGGAACAACCTCCCCCTACAGCAAGCAGCCTCTCACCTCTTGAAATCCTACCTCTTTCACGAGGTCTCTGACACTGTGCTCACACACAAAGCCTTCATAACCTCTTGCTCTGAACTGCTCTCCTATCTACCATAAGCCCCTACTAAGATTTACAGATGGGCCTGAGCTGCAAAGTTTGGATATAGATCCCATCTCTCCCAATGTTCAGGCAGGATCTCTAATTAGATTATAAGCTCTTCAGAGGAGAGAACTTCCCTTGTAACTGTGGCTGCCACATTGACTGAACTACTATTGACAGGGTCTTCTTAAATCCGTGGGGTTCAGGCCTGGGCTTCTCCACTCCGACTCTTCTCCCCGGAAATATTAGAGGTGGTACCTGTATCGTTCTGGTAAATATATAGGACATAAAGCCACAAGCCTACATTTTAACAGGCCAGATTTCAATGTTTCTTTCATTAACCTTGCCCCTTAGTATTTGATACCAGTCTGCAGACAAGATGTGGAGAGTGAATGATACAGAAATAGCCAGCCATGACTTTGGTCAGTCCATATAATTGCAAACAACACACATGCAAATTCTCTAATACAAAAATAAAGAGCCGCTTAGCTAAGAAAGAGATTGTATTAATCCTGTGTTCTGACCCAAAGACTTTGTGCAGCTCCTCATTAGTGTCCCTCTAGTGGCCAGCCCCAGGCTGTAGCCTGGAACTGACCAGGCCTGGCACGCGTAGAGATGGCAGGGAAGGTGCAGAGCTGGAGGACTGTGAAATTAAAGATAGTGCTTTTCTAGTTTAACTACATATTTGCCAGGAAGCCCTGATTCTATAGACGTCTTTAACCAAGAAATACCAATATCATCCTTCCCCTCCCCCAAAAGTCTTAATTGTGGATGTGATTTGTTTGCTGGGGCAAAATATCTTGCTGGCCCTTTCACTTGCACACATGGCTCTATAACCTTCGTTAACAAGCTCTCAAGATTCATGTTGTTAATCTCCCCAGTGAAAGGGTGAAGAGAGACCACCCAGGATTACGCTCCAGTCCCATTCACAAAGCACCCCTTGTTACCAGAAGCTTTCCACCGGCTAGGGCTCAGAGCTAAATCTAATCTTTTAGTGGCTGAAAAACGAGCAAGGTCATTGCCCTCCAGTTATGAAAACTACCTTGGAGATCCCCACGTATATGCCATGAGCTAGCAACAGTAATGTGTTTCCTGTTTCACTATGGAACAGACTCCAGTCCTTCCTCCCCCTCCCCTTTTCTGTTGCTGCCCATGGATAATTATTTAAAGGGATTTCTCTTGACCTTTTCTGTGTAAAGAAAAGAGGAGAGAATGTGGCTTCAGGATGCTTCAGGGCCCCTGTAACTATTTCCAGGGCTGCTAAAACTGACCTCTTCTGAGGAAACCACAAGGCAAGATGGAGGGCGCGCGCCAGCCTTGTTCTCCGAATTCCCATGCTGCAGGGGGCTTACAACACACCATGCAGCCAGGGCCAACAGCTACATCTACTCCCAGAAAAATCTGTCATTTTCCCTCAGAACAGTTCCATAGGAGCAAAGGTGGAAGCTGCAGATAAGGGGCAGGTGTTTTCACCCTAGCCTGTTTGGAGGGCTTGATGGTAAAACTCCCACGCTTTGTCTACACTCAACCTTGCTCCCAGCTGCACCAGTGGAGAATTACAGGTCCAACTATCCCCAGGGCAAATGCAGCCAAACAGCCTCATGTCACAAAAGAGAGAGTTTTTTTAAATCGCAAACTGGGCCAGGTAAAAGCTGGTATGATAACAAAACAAATCAATGTACATCTCAGTCACAGAGCTACTGACAGCTGGGCTGTTCCTCTGCATCAGTGGACTTTAAAATCAATGCAGAGTATGATCACAGTGCATTTTCTCATGCCTGCTATCCATCAGCATGGAGTGTTACACGCCGTTAGCCTGAGCGGCTAACTCCTGGCACACCCAAAGAGCCCAGTGACTCCAGAAGGAATTTTGGGTGTGCAAGGAACGCAAGATTGGGCCTTGAATGATGGTTCTCAATATTTCTGGGCAGCAGTATTAGTTTACTAGGGTGAGGCCCTCAGCCTTTAAGGTACTGCGGACTTCCCACGAGGTGCTGGGCATTGCCAACTCCCATTTAAGTCAAAGGAGGTGATGGTGCTCAGTATCTGGCAGGATCAAGCCCTAACTCCTCAAGAGAGTCTCGGCTGGCGTGCTCTAGCTGCCTTGCAGCTCTGTGGGCCGCTTCTGCTCATGCACAGTCCAAGCCCCATGGCGGGTTAAGGTGCACACAGCAGAATGGGGGGTGGACTGTGGCGATGCACTAGGGCCCCTCATTAAGCCTAGTCTATCAGTCACTGAACAAACATTCACTAGTATCTGTGCAGCACTTGGGCAAGGCAAAGCTCCTGTAAACAAACTCAGTGTCATTTAAAGCCCTAACTATGAGAAGAGGCATGTGTCTCCCACTACCTGGGAAGCAATTCATTATTCATACCAGAGATAGCCGTGCTGCCCACTAGTGCAAATGGAAGCAAAGACGGACTGTAAACTCACACGGATAACAGCTGCTTCCTGGCCACTGCTTCGGCAAAGACAACAGAAGCAGCAGAGAGGAGCTGATGCTTCTTAAGATGCCTAAGTCCCCCCAAAGCAAAGACAGCCTAGAATTTGTGACTCGCCCCCTTCCTCTCGGATAGCCCAATCTAGGCTTATTATGAGAACTCAGGGTTTCACTAAGCCAAGGTTTTAAACTGGCCACTCCAAAAGTTCCCAGTGACACTGGTTCAGTCACCCCCTCTTTACCCAGCCCAAATAGGAAAATCCCCAAATGAACACATCTCCTTTGTCTTTTTAACCTTCCCTTATACAGTAGGTTGCTAACTCCAAGTCCTTAATCATCATTTGTTACCCATTTCAGAATCCCCTCTGGTTTGTCAGTGTCTTCCTCACATCAGGACCCTGTGAATGACAATACAATACACTAACACTGAATATTCGGCCCTTCTCTAGTGCTGTCCATCCAAGGGCCTCAAAACACATTATAACAAGTTCATCCTTGCCAAACCCATTAATCAGATGGGGAACTTGAAGCTCAAAGCAAAGTGACTTGTCCTAGGTCACACAGTGAATCAGTGGCAGAGCCACAAACAGAATTTAAGGGTCCTGGCTTCAGGTTCGCAGCTTCTGACCCCTGGTCACCACCCCACGCAGTTTGCCAAATGCACTCACTCCAATGCCACAGTGAGGAAGTTTTCACTGATGCTGCACACTGTAAGCTGAGGGAGTATGTTCACCCAGCATATCTCCAATAAAAACAGAACCAGAGTAGAACAGCGAGAAGGGAAAGAAAAAGGAGCACGTATTTGCTGACCAAGGCAGAGTTAACACTTTAAAATAGTTCTGTGTTTCTGCAGATACAGCAGTTCAAATAAGAGAGGGACCACTTCTCCATTCCTGCTTCTAAAATCAGGATTTCCCTTGCACAAAATGGAAGGGATTACACCCCTTTTTGCTGACAATTAAAGCAAATTTATAGGCAAACCAATCTTTTATCTTAGGGAGGGCATGGGGTGCAGGGCCTAGGCGGGTGGGAGGGACGGGCACAGTTTGGGATAACAAGAAGGGATGCTGATGCACACAGGTTCTTTAGCATCCCCATAGTGCTTTGTGCTTGAGATGAGACGTTACCTTTATAACAGAACCTTCAAATCTGGTCCATTAACCTAAGGCACAGAGGTGAGTGGAGAAACAGACAAAGGGAGCGGAGGAAAGAGCTTGAAAGGGAAACCAGAGACTTGCAGAAAGACTAAAAACCCAGCAATAACACTAGCTTAATACCCCAAGTCACTGCATTGGAAAGGGAAGGACACCCATGATTATACGCCTCTGCATATATCTTGGTAGCCCCGTCACCAAAACAGATCTAGAGGCGACAATGAATATATTAGCAACAGAGGGTCCTGTGGCACCTTTGAGACTAACAGAAGTATTGCATCTGAAGAAGTGAGGTTCTTACCCACGAAAGCTTATGCTCCCAATACTTCTGTTAGTTTCAAAGGTGCCACAGGACCCTCTGTTGCTTTTTACAGATTCAGACTAACACGGCTACCCCTCTGATAATGAATATATTCTTGCTGATAAAAACAGAACATGCCATCTTCACTTACCTGTGTCCCTTTTATCCTCTAGTAATGTGAAACACTGTAAAAACAAAACAAAAGAAAAAGAAAATAAATCATTTTACGATCTTTTATATTCCTGGTCACGACCCCTAAAATTTCTGTGTCTTCATCATGCAAACCCAACTAAAGCTCTCCCAGACGATGGCAGCTTGGATCCTGGATCAGATTATCAACTGAGTCTACATGATGGAATGAAGTGGTGTTGGGGGGAAGTAAGCTAAGGAAAGGATCCCCAAGGAGGTGCTGTAACAGAAGCAGGGTTTCATTAACTGGCTTTTGCTACAGCAGGTAACAAATGCCCACAAGATCTGAGCGCAGACAGGAGATGCCAGCACATGAAGGAAAACAAATTGGAGAAGGCAACATTCCATATAGAGCAGAATCATTTCAGCAGGCAAAGGCAAAAGGAACTGAATTTCAGAAGGGCAGGAGGAGATATGGGGCCCCGGGGCCAATGACTACCTTCCCTACAGGCGTCGTGGAGTCAAGCACATGGGAGATGCTCAACACATTCACCATTAAAGGGGAGAAACACTGGGGATGGAAGCACCATTTTCCTTCTCAAGCCAATGAGAACAATATGAGGGACAGGACAGATATTTCACAATGTTGGGTAAGTCCACTGACTCTAGTGCATTAGTCAAGAATAAACAGGGCACGATACATTGGGAAAACTATAGAGAATGGAACACTCCTGATTTGGGACTTTAGAAACATTACGTTCAATTTCAGGTCTGAAAATTATGATGGGATTTGCCTGCAAAACTTCCACTAAGAGTGTTTCCATCACCTCATGGAACCCCCTTCTCCTCCCCCCCCCCCATGGAAAAGCAGCAGCAGGGGGCCTGGAGCTGGACTTAGAGATGAATGAGCCACACAGAGAAAGCAAGTGAAGAGACTTGCAAAACAGAGGGGAGCAGCAGGGGGGAGACGATTTGGGAAGTAGACCCTTGTATTAGAGGTTCTTTCCAATCCTACTACAATTCTACGGCCAGGTGTACGCTACCAAGTTTTTCCAGCATAGCTGTGTCAGTTCGAAGTGTCAGGCAACCCCCTGACATAGCTATGCCAGCTTAACTGTACCAGCAAAAGAACTCCTTTGGCCAATACAAGCAGAGTCTCCACTAGGGGGCTACGGCCCCTGGCAAAGCCTTTTTGACATGGGCTAACCCTAAGATGGAAAGACAAACAAACAGAGACCATTAGATTGGGAGCCAGGGAGTGAAAAAAAAGAGGAAGGATGTGGTTTATTGCTCTGAACTAAGAGCATCTGCTCTGAGTCTCTCCGGCCTCTGGGTGCCGCTTGTGAGCCATACTGTATGCAGCTGTGCTCCTGCTGCAGCTTGCAGGGTTCTGCAAATCTCCCATCCTCACCAGAGCTGCTGCAGGCAGCTTCTCTCCTGCATGCTGCCTTTGCAACCTCCGCCTGCTCCCTGAAAATGCGACTATCCAACCAGAGATACTGCCTGTTTTTTCCTGCTCCTCCTGCCAGGGCCTTTGGTGCCCAGGAGGACCCGAGTGGACACTGCACTCACACAGACTGTGTCGAAAAGCCCATTCTCTGTACTCCAAACCCAGAACCGGATCCTCAAGTGATTTCCCTACCCTGGTCCCTCATTCCACAGCATTTTAGTCACCTCCTGACAGGAGGAGCTCTCACTCCAGGGCACGCGCGCAGATTGGCTCTGTGATGTGCTGGTAGGCAGGGATCTGTTAATAAAGAGACACACACCAACTGTAATAATCCAGGGCCACAGGCCGAGATACCAGTCACCAGCTAACCACATGGATGCAGCACTTCGAATATGATACATCTCTCTCCCCTCTGTCAACACAGGCCTCCAGTCTTTCCCAGGTAGCAGCCACATGGCAGCTGGAATAGCTCGTACACTCTTTTCTGGCTTCCCACCACCGAAGGGTAAGATCATCATAAATGTATAAGTACCTGGCTTAGCCCAGCCACTAAAGGGCCATAGGAAACACATGCACCCACAGTCCCATCCACCCGCTCCAGAGAGCATCACCCTAGTGGTTACTAAACTTTTTGCTCAAAGCTCTCAGTTTACCAGACTAAGACCTCAGCTACTCCAGCCAGTGCCCCTTGCATCCCACTCAATTGTACCTGCTCTAACCCACAACAGAAGTTGGGCTGCTCCAAATCCCAGCTCTCTGTTGCAGGAAGCTCATGCTGCACTGTAGGCAAGAGCACACAGATGGCACACAGATGGGTAGAAGGCAAGCAGTGGTGATGCAGATATGGAAAGTGGAAGCCAAGCGTATAAGATGCCACATGCCACAAAATTTCTCAGGAGATCCTGTGTCCCACAGAGCAGGGCTTGCAGGACATTCATGAATCCCTAGGCCACTTTTACAGCCCATGAAAAATCATGTCCTGTTCCAATACACCACCCTGGCTTTGGGTCAGAACGTCACCACACTGCAGGAAGCACAAGTTAGTCCCATGGGACAAACTCGGGAAGAATGGTAGCCTGCTAGAGTAGCAATCCCAACGCCTGAAATCCTGGTGCTGGGCGGAAAGCAGTGCCTGGGAGCCACTGCATTACATCTCTTCCCTGGGAGCAAAATCAAGGTCACCCCACATGGGAAAAGGGTGCAATGTCCATGCCAAACCCCTTTGTGCTAAATGAGTAAGAAACACCTGTAATGGAATGAAGAACGATTCTGGGTATTTGGCTACTGAGCCACCAAGCCTTGCACTCTTGGACTGAACTATTTAAGGAGCCCTTTTCCCTTCCAGTTTTCATCGTAAGGAAATTTCAACACAGGTAGAGCCTTGGGACTCAATTAATCCCTGACTCGAAACACTCACCTCTGGACTAACACCACCTGGGGCCCTCAAACAGAACTAACCAAGTCCCCACTCTCACTCTCAGTCTCCCCCAGCCCACCTTCTTTCTCATGGATCCCACAGTGAAGAACTAAATGTTGTAATATTTATTGCTATCTGATGGCAGTTTGAGGGACTGTCTGAAAAAAGTTTGTTGGGCCTCAGCCCAGATCATTGTGGTCACCTTCAGCCCTCAGAGTCCGGCTGAGGAGTGTCATGGCAAGAGGTGCTTGCCCAACCACTGTTCATACTCTTCCTGTCCTGGGGCTGAGCGCAGAACATCAGCCTCCGAGACCCTCACTTGGCAGCTTTTATGAGCACTTCGAAAGTTCACACACACACAAACCAAAGCTGATTTGTTTCCAGGCCAAGGTCACCAGCACAGGATGAGGATTTGTTGCAGAGGCCAGCGGATGGGGAAGCCAAGCCGGGAGGGGGAGAAAGTCCTTAGCATACCACTCTCTTCCCACATTCTGATTTATTTGGGATGCCAGCTCTTTGGGGAAGGGGCCTTGTCTTCATGAGTGTCTGTGGTACACTTGGCACAGTGTACAAAATCTCCCCTGGGGATTTTGGGTCTCTTCCCGCCACGTCCTCCCGGCATACACACACCTGACTCTCACCAGATCTTTTAGATGGTTTTGAAACCATTTCAGTAAAAAGTGGTCAGGCCACTTTCAACCAGGTCTACACTAGGGCTCCAACTGGCTTTCAGAGTGGTTATAAAATGTCCCCAGTGTAGACTGACCCCTACTGCCACAGAGGAAAAGTTAGGCCTCTCACAAGGCATATCTCGTGATGCCCAGGCAACTGTGCAAGCAGGAGTTGGTGAGCAGGGGATGTCCAAATTTTAATCATATTAGCAGGCTCTGGAAGTGGCGGGCAGAACGGAGTCTCCAAGCACTAAAAGCCAGGGATAAAAAAAAGAATAGAAAAGAAAGGAAAACAGACCAGGCGCCTTTGCTGGGCTCAGTTCTTGGAGCGGCTTTGCCTGCATTCCGTTCTCTCAGCTTTGTTAGAAATGCAGCAGCCTCTTTGATGATGAAGGGGCCCGCAGTGAGTGAGTGCAGCATGCTGCTTTCTCACATCCCCCAGAGCTGCTGGGCGGATGCCCCTGGCATTGGCACAAAGAGCCCAGAACTTGCTCCCCTTTCATTGCTGGAGGCTTTCTGCAGGCATAAATAAATGTAACTAAATCTCATCGGAACAAAAGAGATGACCCAAAATGGCATGGCTCTGCCTGAGATACCCCAGGCACAGAGCAAGGTGGGGGGACCAATGAGGGGTGCTGCAGGTACGGGGGGAGGAGGGGATGGGAGGGGAACCCCTGGCACTGCCCATGGTACTGCAAGTAGGGGATGGGGGAACCCATGCCACTGCCCTAAGGTATGAGAGAGAGAAATCCCAATGACCATTCCTTCCACTGGGTTGGAAGGCTCGAGCCAGGAGGCACCAAAGCCCACCCATGCCCAGTCCCTTTAGGATCCCCACATATTTTCACATGCCCCCCCCCCACTTCATCACAGTAGGAGGCCCAGGCCAAATCACACCAGATGTGCTTGCAGGGCCTTGGGGATAATGTTAGGAATGTTACATTCTGGTGAGTCTGACTTTCCCACAAATCAGCAGGGACCCTTCTTCCTGTCTGGGGCACTGGAGCTTGGGGATAGCACACAGGAAGAGGTGCTTAACCCCTTTGCTTCTGCTGTGTTGCTCGCAGCAAGAGCTGGGCTCAGCAAATTCAAGAAGGAGCACAGTGACGTGGAGGCCGTGAGCGTGGGGTTATCGCTGGGTTTCCAGAAAAGGGCTGTGCCCGTGTGTGCGTGGGCACAGCTGGGTTACAGGGGTCCTTGGATTTATTGGGGATTTCTGAATCCTTCCCTCCCTGGTGAGAAATGGGACAAGCTTTGCTGTCACTAGCCTGTTAACCTCTGTCCAATCCTGCGTAGCCAGGGAAAGCCCATGCAGAAGCATTGCTGTAGCAGTCCAGAGGAATTAATGATAGTCAAAGCTGAAAAGGTTTGGATGGTTAGTTAAGCACGGGGGCATCTATAGCTTCTTTCATCTCAAAGGATCCCACAAGCTTTACAAGCTTCAGCCAGCCAAACACACACTCTAATCACTTAGCCCCCCCACTGAAATGCAGCCAGCTCTGGGTATGGCACAGTAGTTGGCTGAACAGTGTACAGCAACGAAAAGGGAAGAGCAGTCCCTTAGGATCTAATAAGCATGATGCTATTCCAACCTTGGGAGGATCCCTCTTCCAAATGTTCCCTGGCTTCTCCTGCCCCTTTCTCCCGCAATCTTCCAACCAGCTCCTGCTCCATCTCTCAACACAAAGGGGGTTACAATTCTATCCTTGGAACCCAGTGCATTTTTTCCATGTCAGTGGATTTCTAGAGATTCTTCTGTTGCTTGGTTACTTGTTAGGAAAAACACAGCACAAATGACTCCTGGGACCAGGGAGAACGAGATGAAACCAAGAGAGCCTCAGCCCTACTGCCTGTCCCAGACCATCAGCGTTTCTTGTTGGAAATACTGAGAAAAAGATGGTGTCCTCTGTCCCTTCTGCTTTCTGAAAGCACAGCTGTTCCCAGAACTGGCCTCCCCTTCTCCTGCCCTGTAAGGAGCCCTCAGCAATGGCACGGCCCAGGAGCAGCACTTACCCTGCTACCATCTCCTGGGAACCGCCAGGCTACTAAATTTTAAGGAGGTTGCTCAGTATTTTTAGATTGAAGCTTGTAGCAAATCAAGTCTGACTTATTGTTGTGGGGTGGGGAGGTGATTAAAATGGGGGCAGGGGAGAGAAGAGGGCTTGGGCAGCTGTGAACCCAAGAAGAGCAAAGATGGAGGTAGGGGAAAGAAAAGAGAAAAACTGCCCCCCCTCCTCCCAGATTATCCCCTGCAAGGGGTGAAAGGAAGTTTAGATAGCACCCAAGGACAGAAAAACACGTCCAAAGGGAATGTACAGGCCCTGAGTTTGGGAGTAGGCACTTGCAGCGTCTAATACTGATCCCTTCACAAATCCTAGCCTCTTTGTTGACAGGCTTTGTGCCACTCCAGGTTCAACGCAAACCTCAAGGGCTGAACTAGCAAGGAAGCATCCAAACCCATCACCCTCAGTCAGAGGAGCTCATCACGACAGCAAACTGAAGGCCGGAGCTAAGCAGTGGTGTGTTGGCCCCAGGATCCTGGACAAATTCCCTAATTGGGAAATTCTGTTCCACCTCCCAATATACACCCTGCAGAGGCAGTGGAAGGGGTTCTACTTACACCTATTAGGGCAGGGGTGGCCAACCTGTGGCTCCGGAGCCACATGCAGCTCATCAGAGGTTAATATGCAGCTCCTTGTATAGGCACCGACTCCGGGGCTGGAGCTACGGGCGCCAACTTTCCAATGTGCTGAAGGGTGCTCATTGCTCAACCCCTGGCTCTGCCACAGGCCCTGCCCCCACTCCACCCCTTCCCGCCCCCTCCCCTGAGCCTGCCGTGCCCTCGCTCCTCTCCCCTCCCCCCAGGAGCCTCCTGCACACCACGAAACAGCTGATCGGGAGGTGCTGGGATGGAGGGGGAGGTGCTGATCGGTGGGGTTGCCGGTGGGTGGGAGCTGCTGGGACCGGGGTGGGGGGAGCTAATGGGGGGCTGCTGACTTATTACTGTGGCTCTTTGGCAATGTACATTGGTAAATTCTGGCTCCTTCTCAGGCTCAGGTTAGCCACCCCTGACCAAATGGTTTTATCTAAAGAAATTCCTAGGTCACAAGTTCCCCAGAGTCCTGCTCTGCCTCCCGTGAAGCCAGGGCAAGTGCCTACACTCAGGTTCCTGACAGGTAATGAAGTTTCCGAGGCCAGCAAGAGATCAGCACAGTAATGAAACAGACCCATATAAATTAGTGGTTAGACCACATCGGGTGGTCCCCAAAAGCCTGGGTTGGTTTATATTTAAAATATCAACCACTCCCTAGATCTGTGAGAAGGCAGAAAAAGAGAATCTGAGAACACTCTTCAGATAAAGCAAATTCACTTGGTGGTAATCATGGCCCCTCTAACTCAACTGCTGCCAACACTCAGGCAAGTGAAGTGTGGTTTGCACAAATATCTGCAGAAAGAGATCGTGATGCAAATACTTGTGCGAATATTTGCACAAACAGGCACACCAGAAGGGTTCGGCCATCATGAAAGCGTGATGTGAGGTCAGGATTCCTCCAATCAAAGCAAAAACAATACCTGCAACTCTGGTGACCAGATAGTACCAGTAACCTACTCATAAGTAGCTCAACATTGTATAGGATTGGGCCTTTGATGTGCTATTGCAGCTGAACTCTGCAATAAAAGGATGAAGTGATATGGCATCTTATTCCTCCAAGGAAGACAGAAGAACATTCCCATAGGTTGCTGGCATGGGAAGGCTTCTGTTTATATTATTTCTGGTTTGACCTCTAGGAGAAACATGTTTCTATTGCACCGAGTGCAAGTCGAGAGCCCAAGAACAATCAGCTCTGGCACAAGCCCACTGTGTGGTCATAGGATAAATCACTTTGCTTCATTGAGCCTCAGTTTCTCCATCTGTGAAATGGGATGCTACTACTTAGCTCTACAGGATTAATGAGTGTCTGTAGAGCCCTTTAGAGGACTACGAAATTGTAAAGTATCATTAACAAATTCTACAAAGATCATTGTTACCTTCAACTCTGCTACCTATCTTGGAGGTAGTATGTGTAGCACGTGCATTTTATCTTGACATAGGCACTACCTGCTATAAGATACTGTCTGTAAAGGATTTTAGTGTGTCCCACAAGCAGTTGGAAGCCTCGGTAACCTGCGCCAACAGTATGCCCATCACCTCTCACACAGACCTGTCATCCTATTGCAGCAATACAGCGTATCTAACACCACAATGGCCACCCTTGGAGAGACAAAGTTGTGTTAAAGAGACAGATGAAGAACTAAACCCAAACCAAAACTGCCACCCGCCATAAGAAATGTTGCCACAGGAAATCAAAAGCTAAGGGCCAGATTGTGGCATCAGCTACTCCAGCGTAATTCTAATTGTAGTCACTGACAGGTTTCTAAGGTGCCACAAGTACTCCTGTTCTTCTTTTTGTAGTCACTGAGTTATACCAGATTTATACCTTTGTGTTGCAAATCAGATTCTGGCCCTAACTGTTGTGGCACACATGGCATGGGGCCATGCCCCTAAACTTCCTTCTGTGCCTTCCACCCAGCTGTTCACTGAAAACTTGAGGTGCTGCTCAGACAGGACTTAGAGGAAGAAAACAAAACTACAGAATATTGCATGGTAGAAACAAGACAAAGGGGAATTCAAAGTCACAGGTTCTCTGAAGAGGGAGCTGAGCGCACAAACATTTAGTGTGTCTTCACCTGTTCCAAGGGGGCAACTTAGGGTTTGCATCCGTAAATGAGTCACAGATGTTTGCACCGTTAGAGAGTGTATGTGTGGCTCTGACTCTGTCCATAAAGAGTGTGTTTATCTGGGATCTCCCGGGGGGGTGGGGGGAATGTGAGTGACTGCAACCAATGTGACACAGGAGAGAGAGAGACTGAGTAATTTTCTACAGTAATATCCAAAATCAGAAGATGGGCAAGGAAGAGATCTCCTCCAACTATCAGAAATTAGCCAAGGTTTTTCCATTAAAGAAAACTGAGGTAAAAGTTTGCCTAATCTGTGGAGAAAGAAGACCGCAGAAGTGGGATCTCGCTTCAGAGCGTCTGATACCAAATCAGGAATGGACATGGGGGGATAAAGCCAAGTCGTAGGCAGATCGGACCTGTCTATGACAGAGATCTATATGTATGACTTGTCATGCAAATCAATTACTGAATGTGAGTGTGTCTGTACAAATGCCTGAATCTATCCATACAGTGGGTGCCTGCCTGCATAGAGAACCCACACATGCATGCAATCCATAAAGTGCATATGGCTGTGTGTAGAATATCTGCATCTATCCACACACAGTCAGCACCCAGCACCTCTCATTCTTCTATGTGGAAGCTGTTGAGTGCTAAGCACTTTTGAAAATTTGGCTATAGTGCATGTGTCTCTCCGTACAGCACACACATATGCATCTGTGTGTACTGTATCTGCATTTAATCATATAGTGTATGTGTGTGTACATGCGTACAGATGCCCTGGGATCCCACTAATACCCAAACTCAGGCACTGTCAGACACCCCCCACCCATCCCTTCAGACCTCTTTCCTGGCAGCTGACAGAAGGGTGACCAGATGTCCCGATTTTATAGGGACAGTCCTGATATTTGGGGCTTTTTCTTATATAGGCTCCTATTACCCCCCCCAACCCTGTCCCGATTTTTCACACTTGCTGTCTGGTCACCCTAGCTGACAGGGAGTCTGAAAGCCTGGACAAGATATAAATGGGCAGTTTCTTACCTTTGCTTTTTTGAAGCAAGCCCAGAAAAAATCCAATAATGGCATGATGGGCAGGGCAGGGGAAGTCTGTGGGCCAGCCCCCTTGCACATTCAGCTATAACATGGAGTGCCCCCAGCCCTGGGGAGAACCCTTCCCGTCAGATCCATAAGTGGCTCCTCGCAGCACAGAGCTGCTGGGCAGAGAGATTCAGCCAGGAGAGAAGCTGCTGCACAGGGAGAGAGGGAGGGACAGAAGGAGGAAGCAGTGCCCAGGGAGGCGGGCCGGAACATTCAAACCCTGCACCGTTATTCTGTTGGCTAGAAATAGGCTTGGATGCCGATTGAAATTCCCTGGACATTATGAGTTTTAAAAAGACATGGGCTTTCCTTCCTGTCTCTTTAATGCACCATTCAGCATTCCACATTCCCGTCCCCAGGCAGCCAGAGAGAGCAAGGGAAGAGAAAGAGGGAACTACAAAGCATAAGAAATGAGACCTTCAGTGTCAAAGACACACACAGGGCATTGGAAATCCAAACCCCACAAGGTTTAGATTTTCAATCCAACCCTCACCCTCCTTTCTTAGCTCATCAGCCCCCCACAAAGGCTTTCAATATTTCCCCCAGAAAGGGGTAAACGGCACCCTAGGTTAACCTTTTCATCGTTGATCTCCTTTACCATCACCCCACGCCGTCTCTAAACTCAGGATTGCCAATTGCAGCGAAGGCTCCATAGCACAAGGAGGAATTCAGTGGCTCAGCAGTACGTTTGGCAGCAGCAAAGCAAGCCTGTGATTGTTACCAGAGCTGGGTGAATATTGTAGGAAAAAACAAATGCAATCCAAGAACTTGCTTGGACAGTATTCACAGCTCCTTATTCACTTTCTGCAGATGTTTGTGTGAGCAGCCATTTGTTCACAAGGAAGTTCACTGAAAGACTGCCATAAACACTCTTGCACGTATTTGTCTCTCTCACGTGTATGTCATCTGCACAGCAACAGTCTATAGATGCAATTATAGGTCCATAAGCCATTTCAAGGCCTTGCCTGTGACACTGTAGATATCGTCCAATTCACCTTTGAATCCATATGTGGGGCACTGCGTTATGATGTGTTTGATGGCTTGGATGTTCCCACCACAGTCACACAAAAGGGAGTCTTTGACTTTCTACATGAGCATCAAGTAGCTGCATCTTCCACGGGTTGTTCAGATGCAGTTCAGTGTGGTCCAAAGTCTGCATGGCAGGTCAAAACTGGAAGGGGTTGCTCGTTGGGTCAGCGATAATGCGATTGTTTGGAATGGTAGATGAGGCCCAGATGCTTTGCACTTCCTTGGTCGGATCCAGAGACATGAAGTGGTCTCGTGTGACCCATAGCGGTTTTTGCGTTTTCAAGCACTGTTGAGGTTTGTTATCCATAACCTGACGGATGGGAAGGTCTGGGCAGCTTTCAGCACCTTTAGGTTCTCATGCTGTGGTTATATCTCAGTAGACAGCTGGAGGTTCGGTGTTTGCGAACACAGAAAGCCATGGCAGAGCTGTTTATTTTAATGTTCCTGCGATGATTCACACAATCCGATTCAACTGCCTAGCCACAGCTTCTTGTCCACAGTACTCTGCAGCTGAGTGAACCAGGGTCTTAGCTCCAGGCCAGTTGATCCCCAGCTTCTTCCTGCTAACTTTTGAATAAAGTTGATGCAAGTCTTCGCTTTAGAGGCTACTTTCTTGAGGTGGTCACGAAAGGTCTGTGTGCGCTCAAGAATCACACTGAAATATGTTGGCTTTGGATCATAACTCATGGTTTCCACCACAAAACTTGGACAGAGTGTTCTGTGCGTTTCTGTTGTCCAGGTGGGAAGTACAGACTACAAATTTGCTCAGCTTTGGACTCTCAGCTGCCACTTTTGAAAGTACCCCTTCGTGATCTTCAGGTCAGATGTAAGGGTTACTGCAAGTTTTTTAAAGCTATAGGCCTGAGTTGCAAGTGCCAAATCATCAGCATATGCACACTTCTGTACTATCATTTCAGGCATATCACTCGTGTATATATTGAAGGGTGTTGGAGCAAGTACAGAGCCCGTGGTAGTAGCCCATTATTCAAAGTGCATGGCTTCCTGGTTAGACCCCCGAGATATACGCGCATCCTTCGGCCACTAAGCATGGTGTTCAGCAGCCTGAGAAGCCACACGCAGGGGATCCCTTTGGCTAGTTTCAGTAGCAGATCGTCCTTCCAGACCGTGGCATACGCTGCTGCCAAATGGATAAAAGCCGTGCCAGTGCCGTGCGCTCCAGTATCGCAATGGTCTGCGCCATTCACAAATAAGGAGGTTGAGGCAGAACTGGGAAAAGCAGTGGGAAAAGATGGTATCTGTCCTGAATTCCCATACAACCTGGGTCCACAGGCATGGAAATGGATGATACAACTTTTCACCAACATCCTGGAGACTGGCGAAATCCCCCATGTGTGGAGAAAGGCCAAGGTCATTGCACTCCTAAAGCCTGGAAAACCTGCAGAGCACCCTTCTAGTTATAGGCTAATATCCCTCTTGAGCACCTCTTACAAGGTGATGGAGCGCGTGATTCCGAACCAAATCAGTCCCACTGTGGACTCCAGCCTACCCAAGGAGCAAGCTGGGTATCGACTGCTCAGAAGTTGCTGCGACCAGGTCCTGGCCCTCACTATAAACAGTGAGGCTGGATTCCAATGAAAACTCCAGACTGCTTTCACATAACTGTGCAAACAGGCATTTGCACTACAAGCCTCCTTGCGAACATGGGAGAAGAAACACCATCTTGTGACATACATGCCCAATCACAGCAAACCCGTGAAGCAATGGTCTTGGTGAATAGGTTGGGAGCCACCCATTGGCCGAGGCATATTTCAACAAACAACGGACCAATCGTTAAAAAATAAAAAGTCTGACAAATGATTCCCAAGCAGAAATGGGGACGAATTTGCCAACAGAGTTCTGCAATGAGCGCCACATGCACAGACCCCTGTGCCCACATGGAACTCATAGCGGGATTAGGACCCAGGCTGTTTGCTGTGAGCAGTTTGCCCAGCTCTCTGTGTGAACAAGATTCCTTTTACGTTTAAAAACCCCAGTGGAAGCTGCATGTAGCATCTGAAACCTCTGCCAAATGCCCAAGAGTGCTGTTGATTACTAGGGGACCAGATAGCAAAGGTGGGCACATCCGAAATGCGTAAGTAATCTAAGGCAGATCACCCCTGTCCTAGCCCTGCAGCTGGTAGGGATTTGATGGGAAATTGGCTGTAAAGCGCTTCAGCCAGCTGCTTTCTCCTCGCTGACTCCCTTCAGACTCCTTTGCTTTGTCTGGGTGAGTGGCACTGAGTCTGCTGCTGCCCTGGGCACCATGACAACCCTGAAATCATCGCTCATGCTGGGGAACAAGAACAAGAGCAGCGCCAAGAAAAGTAGCAAAGAAACTAACAAAGCCCACCCTCCCGCTCTGCACTAATTGGCCCTTGTCAGCAGAAGCAGCAGAGACCACAGTCTGAATGGACCACAGAGAGTGAAACACAGGGACACGCCGAGGTGCATGGGAGCTCATCTCTGCATCCGCGCACCAGTCGCAACACTACATGTTGCGGAAAAGCCCTGTTAAGTCCCAGAGTCCATCCTGAGGTAGGGGGAGTGTAGCACCATCATGCTCCCTGAAGTCTATTTTCCAGCCTTCCTCATCCCTTACTCTTCTGAATAAAGTAGGTGTTTGCATTTATTTTTTATTGGGGGCGGAGAAGGGAGACTCTTCCAGGACCTCTTATTACAGCCCCTCAATGGCCCCACATGGTGTCAATTAGCTGAGGGAGGCTGGAGCCTGGCAGTCCCTGAGTATCAGCCACATGGTTGTTCAAATGCAATGTTAGGCCCCAGTCCATCAGTGTCTCAGCATGCTGCCACCACTACCCTCCCATCGCCATTAACCTGGAGGGGAGAGGAGCTGGCACCAACCCCAGAAAGGGAACTCAGATCTTTTGCAGGACAAGGCACTGTGGTGGACTTGACTGCTGGGCAAATCCATTTCCAAGGCCTGAATCCCATTGCCATGAGCACCTGTAGCTACATCCCCGATGACCTTTGAACAGGAGTGGCGCGCCGCTCAGGCGATACCTTCAACTGTGGAGCAGTGAGGGGCTACCCTCGCAACTGAGAAAGGGGAGGGGAGAAAGATAGAAGAGAGGGAGGATCAAACATATGCCCTTAGAACCAGGGCCGGCTTCAGGCACCAGCTTCTCAAGCAGGTGCTTGGGGCGGCCGCTCCGGAGAGGGGCACATCCAGGTATTCGGCGGCAATTCGGCGGATGGTCCCTCACTCCGCCTGGGAGTGAAGGACCTCCCGCCGAATTGCCGCCGCAGATCGTGATCGCGGCTCTTCTTGTTTTGTTTTTTTGTTTTGGCTGCTTGGGGCGGCCAAAACCCTGGAGCCGGCCCTGCTTAGAACCACAGCCTGTGAAATGTAAGACAGCATTTGAAGCCATCTCCCTCCCACCCAGAAGCTTGCATAGCCCTGCGTGCACTCAGCTAGGGTCCAGGCCCTGCCAACCCGCTCTCGTTTTTACAAGCATTGAGCAAAACAATCAAAGGGGCCGGGGCAGGGAAGAAGTGATGGAACATGACCCAGAACAGGACCCTTCCTGAGAGCTGGGCTAGATGCGGGGCTGGGGTAGCCCAGTGCCAGTTGGACAGAGGGAGCTCCCTGCCAGAGTACGATGGCCCATCTCCCATGCCCTTCCCAGGATCCTAGGCTGCACCCCAGTGGGCCATCCATACCAGGGCTAGCTGCACAGCTGTGGGAAGAGTCTTAGGATCAGGATCACAGTGGGAGAGGGTCTCATCTGGAAAGACGGCTGATTCTGGCCTGCAGGCCAGCAGCACTAAACGTTCCTCCCGTAGCAAACACGCAGAGCACGTCAGTGCCAGTTCTCCCCACCATCTTCCCCTTGCTATTCCTGGGGCAGATCAGTTCACGTTCTGGAACTGGGCCCAGCCTTGGTATTGGCTTCATCTCCACTGTTTGCTCCAAGGCTCAGTGATCCCAGTCCAGCCAGGACTAGGAGTGATGATAAACCTTAAGTGCTAGCCTGGCACATTTTGTCCCTTTCTTTTATACCACACCTCCACAGATGAGAAGATGCTTTGTTTTCTCTTTGTCCAACACAGCAGCCTCACGCTATTCTGCACAGGCACCATTCACCTGCATGGGTCACTAATGGGAGCCAAGTTCACAGGCCAACAGTGGGAATCTCTGGGTACGTCTACAGAGCCAGCAGCACCCGAGGGCAGCAAGCCTTCCCGCCAGGTCGACAGACTGGGGCTGGCACTCCACAGTAAAGATAGCTGCGGAGACAGTACTTTTAATTTGCAGCTCAGGCTCTGAAGCCCACTCCCCCACCTAGGGTCAGAGCCCAAGCCACAATCAGGCTTGGGGGCTAGTTGCCACAGACTGTGCAGACATACCCTGAAAGGTTCTAGGCCTTCATGATCCATCTAGCCCTGCCTCCAGGACTGGAGTTTTTATACCGAGACTCTCAAGTATTTTTCTTTGGTGGGGGCGGGGGCAGGAAGCATGCCTATTTCCAAATCACTCTCAGCCCATTCAGGGCCGTGGCATCAGGCTTTTAAAATTCACAGGTGAATCTCTTGCCCCTCCTGGCTCATTCGAACAATCACCCTTATTCTAGCCAGACTGCTTTGTTGTCAGAATAACCCCTCAAACTTGCTCCTAGTCACCCATTCACCGCAGAGCGCTGCTCTAGAGCAGCAGTGAAGTTCATGGGCAGAGCGGGGTGGGGAGCCCAGGACTGGACAAGCAGGGGCTGCTGCAGGTCGGGTGCATTAGAAGAGCTGGGGGAGAGATGGGCAAAGGACTGTGTGCACGTGCGCTTGCGGAACACACACTCTGCAGTATGGGTGCTGCCACAGGCAGCATATTCACCATCATTTCTTTGTCTCAGATTGCCAGGGCTGAGCTAGCTTTCCACGGGGACAACACTTCCCTGAGAACGGGGACAAGTCTGTGCTGGCTCCTACCCTGTTTCTCTCTTGGCCTTGTCCCTCCTTTAATTGGAGTTAATGGCTGCACTACACTTAGATGACAAAGTGCCACTAAGATGTTTATTAATGGTGGTTAACATATGCGAAATGTCAGCTGGAAAGCAAAACTGCAGCTGCAAATTAACAGTGATCAAGTGACACTGCCTCTCTCCCCATGGAGGGCAAAAAACTCCTTCATGGAAGGGGGAGAGACATGCAGCTTTAAGAGGAAGGGTACAGGTCCCTCCCCCAGCATACACTTCAAAAGAAGAGGCGAGATCCAACCATTTAGCTAGTTTCATAGGTGGGTTTAAGTCGTTTTCCTGCTCCCATCCCAAAGCCCTCATTCTCAGTGCACTGCAGCAGGAAGACAGAAGTCAGAGGCAATTACCCACCTGGACATCGAGGCAACTTTGTATCTGGAAAACTTACGTCGCCCCCAAAACATTCAGACAGCAGGAGACCCCTGCAAGTCCCAGGCTGAATTTGGGACAGTCAAATCCTGTCCAGCTGGGGGAATCCCCCAATCTTTCAAATTGGGGGATTCTCAGCAAATGATAATGACACGCTCAGATACTGTGGGGCCCAAACGTTTGGTCTGTTGAAAGCATGGCAACAGAAGCAGATGATTGGCTGAAGTCTGTAAGTACCACCTCCACTGGTGGGTTCTTCCCAATAAATTATGCCAGCACATGAAGACCTCCTTACCTCACCCATCTAACTATCAATGGTATTTCTATTGCACTCCCTGTTACCATGGTATCTACTGGTGGTGGTGAAGAATACTAATATTTGTATTCCAGTAGCACCTTAAGGCTCAGATGGAATCAGAGTCCATCTTACATGGGAAGCCTTAAAGAAAACTACAAACTGTGGACTCAAATTCACATGTTCCCACACAGCTCTACTTCCAGCATTGTCCCCACATTTACCAGGGACCGCACCCTGTCTAGAACTCTATACAGCACAAAGAGACACCTAGTGGCCGTATCATATACTGCAAGTAAACATATCACCCCCTTTCTGCCCTGCTCAGGCTGTTGAGTACTATTTTTTTGTTGACAGGTACAGCATATTCTTGCAACTGCTCACCAGCCGTAAGATCTGATGTCGCCTCCAAGCAGGCCTGCCGCCAGCAAGCTATTCCTGTCCTATTGATGGGCTATTATTATCACTGCCATTGCTCCACAGTGTTCAGGCAGGGTATTAATAACAAATCTCAGGCTGGCAGCCTTCCAGCCGCAGTCCATGGCTGTCAAGGCTGACAGCTGTTGTTGCTGAGGCTTCTCCTGAGGACCGGCCCCAGTGCTGTTGGTGAACATGGAGAGGCTGAAGGAGTGTGAACATTGGGCTCAGTGTTCCTCCGTAGCAGCTCCAGCAAGTGATTAACATGCAGTGATTTTCCACTTTCTGCTGCACACAGACATTTCCCAGAGGTCAGGCAGAGAGTGGCTACTTGTGGAGCAGGCACTCAGCCCATTAGCATAGAGGGAACAGTAACCCTTTTATTTTAATAGGGCTGAATTGATATGCTGGTGCCGCAGCACTGGAAGCAGAGCAACAGAGGGCACAAGGCAGTGGGGGGGAAAGAAGGAGCATGAAACCTGCTGCCCACAAGAAATGTCACCCATTTCTAGAGAAAATGCCTCTCCAGGGACAGCATTTAACTCCTTCTGCACTGGATCACTGTGTCTTCCCTGTGTGCCAGATCCTCTCTGGGAAACAGCCGGAGGTGCTCTTTGAACACGCCTGATAAACTGGAAAGAGTGGGCCAAAGGGATGACCTTGACACGTGCTGCTAGGACAGGCAGCAGCAAATGAAATGGGGTACAGTTGGTTTTTAGCTGCGGTTGACAATCTTGGTGTGTATTTAAGTGTGGACTGGAAGGTGCTGGATTGCCAGCCCTGAAGGCCAATGACCTCTGTTTAATCAGGTCTGGCATAGGCAGCAGCAACTCCAGTTTCCCCTACACCCTTGCCCTGTAGGAAACAACTTTAGGGGCAAAAGGGCAGTTCAGCTTCCATGGTCTACTCCCTCTTCCCCTCTCCACGGGGGCACCTGTGCACTGGGACATAGACTGAGCCACCAAACTCATTTTGCACGAGGTCAGCTGTATAATGACAAAAAGCCTCTCAGAGCTGAGAGGGCTGGATAGCAAAGAGAGCCAGTCCCTGCCAACACGGAGTTTCCTCTCCCTGCCGCCCTATCCATGCCCCCAGGATCTACCAGCGAATCAGGGCCATGAGCTGACAGCGTGAATAGCATTCCCTGAAACTAGCATTTCCAGGAGGGATTTCAACATCCCAGAAATGCTGCTCTCAGCAATAGCATGTCACAGAATAATGAGCAGATCAGGGGTTGTCAGTTTCCATGACCTTCCAGACTGGAGATCCACAATGCTGTCCAAACCTAGGTAGGCTCCCGTCTTCCTTGACGGGAGCAAGCGTTGTGGGGATGGATGATCCACGTAAAACCCACTTGGACATGAGAAAACTTAAATTCTTCCTGTTTCAGCATCTGCTTCCAGCCATCTTGGGCAAAACCACCCTGCACGGTGCAGTTATGTGATTGCGGGTGACTCAATGTGCTCAGACTGTGCTTACCACAAATGTTCTTGGATCATCTGGTCCACCACAATCTGATAAGCCAGCCAATAGCCTACTTCCTCGCTGCCACTGCCTACACAGGAGCACGATGGGCGCATGTGCTGTGCTGCCCCATGAAATTCAGAGCACCGAGTCAAAGCCCCCAACAAAAGATTTTCTAATTGGCGTCTCAGAATCAACTTCCCTCACCCAGTAGCAGATCGTCCAAGAGCCTTGGATGGAGAGTGGAACAGAGTATATTCTCCATTCCCATAGGCTTGGATAGCCAGGGCATTCTGTGGGGTGCAATATAATTTGGGAGCATTTCTGCAGAAAGGATGGTGGCTGGCCAAAGAGTTAAGTACAGCAACATAGAAACCGCAACTCCTTTGAGAGCCAGTGCGAGAGAGGAACTGAACCACAGAACGCATCCTTGGCATCTTTAAGCATTTATCTGAATTCCTCCCTCCCCTGCAGATCCACAACATGGGTGAGGTTTCATACCCAGGAATCATTAGGGCCTCAGTGAGAAGTGCGGAGCTGCACTGCATACTAACAAGCCCTCCAGCAGGAACACAACTGGGTGCGCTGTGCCTTCAAGGGGTCACAACTCAGCCTGGTGTCTCCATTAAGCATGCACTCAAGCCAGATCCACTCAGGGTTATATGAAATGGTTGGGCTTTGCCTTGCTGAAGGAAAGAAACAGTGGAGAAAATTGTCTTGAATTTGGGCGCAGAATTCTTCAATCTCCCCCCAATTTCCCCCCCCCCCCCCATATCATGGTCACTCTGGTTACTTTTTATTCTCATTTTCCCCCTGTTTTTTTTTCAATGCCAAGCAGATTTAGCCAGTGAGTCTAACACACCCAATTGTTCCTGGCAGAGATCTGTGAAACTGCCGACAGGATGGAGTCAAAACATGCCAGGTTTCCTCCCAGCCCAGCTCTGCTTGTTCAGACCTTTGGAGGAGATGCCTAGCCATCTTCTAAGGGTGAGGGGTCAAACAGCCAGAGGGGTGAGGTTTCTTCCCACCCCAGACACATGGAAGGAGCAGACCCTCCACACACTCCATGGCGGACTTTCACCCAACTCCTCCTTCCATTTTCCTTTTCATCAGTAAATCAGCACAAACCCCTCTCGATTTGGAAAGGTCCTGTCATGCCCTAGCTTTGTATCAGGCCGTTTTCATACAACATAGAGGTTTAAGAAGGTGAATTTTAGATTTCACAAGGAGATGCAATGTTTACCAAACCTGGGTCCAACACGCTTTATAGTTCCCAGGTTCCTCCACTTTGCTTTCTAACGCTTCTCAGAGTCCTTCCTTAAAATAAACCTCACAGACACACCACCACCATTTCCTGGCAGCCTCCAGTATTGCATTGCAGCAGCGGTTTTCAGCCTGGGGTCTGCAAATCCCAGAGGGGCCGCAGACTATGTCTGTCTATGGGTCCTCAAAAGGTGACTATGAAAATTAAGTTTCAGACCCCAGAAAGGGCATTCCAGTTTTCTGATCAATCAAAAGTATGTGAATATCCCCACCTACAGGTCAAAACCGGAAGTGATGTCGTTACCACAGAAGCCCACAGTGTAGCGCCCTTTCTCACACTGCATCAAATACTGTGCCAAGCACCTGCCACATTTATAGCTGAATTCTGTTCGGTCAGTTTTCAGCCTTAGACATCTATGGAAGGGGTCCGCAGACCACAAGTTGAATTTACAAAGGGGTCCACGCCTCCATTCAAAATGTTCTAGGGGTCTGCAAATGAAAAAGGGTTGAAAACCACTGCATTACAGCAATGCAAGTAAACCATTGACACCAAGACTTTACAAATGGCTACTGAGCTTAACTGGCAGCTTTTGCTTATAACAACAACCATTTCTCGCTAATAAACATGTAATTTCTTGGGATTTGTACCTCATACTCTAGAAAGGGGCTCTAGGCTTCTGCTGCAGAGCTAGCAGGAGCTGCTACTAACATCATTTGTCCCTCAGCCTAAATGACACTTCTAGTACTTTCCTTTCAGGAGGATTGGTAGCCCAGTACCTCAGGAAGTGACTGGCTACACTAGGCCAGCACTACCAGGTAATTCCTTGAGGAAAAGAGGAGACACTGAAACAGACACCATAAGATGATAATCGATAAAGAAACAGCCCTGGCTTGCTCAATACAACAACAATTGCTTATACGAGGGCCTAAGCCAAAACAGCTGAATTTGACACAGGAGGACAATGAAAAAGGCTATTAAGTGGCAAAGGGAGTTATTTCCAATAGGGTAGTTTCCATTCCTGCTTTGAAGGATGATGGGCAGTCTATTAACATGCCAAATGAACTCATACTATGACCAAAACAAGGGAAAATATTCTGGCTCTGTCAATAGGTCACATTTAATTCATCCAGCAAATAATCCAGTTCTTTATTCTGCCACCGTTCCACAAAACGGCCCTTTGTGCTGGACTGCGGGAAATGGCAGCAGGGTGAAAGAAATACGATGTTCAAAAAGGGACTTGTTTCAAAAACTACCACTATGTAAGCTCACGTTCTGGAAGAGCAGAGGGCGCTGGATGTCAGGACTAAGGCAAGCTGCAAGGTATGCTTGCAGGCTAAGGGGGCAGAGCCCATGATTGGAACAGCAGTGGGTGCTGAAGATCAGACTGAGGTGCACTGGAATAGCAGAGAGATTACATGCATTAGAACAGCTCCCCAGCACTGCCTCTCCATACATCTGGTACTAAATCCAATCCCTCCTGAGCACTGGTCACCCAGGGTTTGTTTTATATTTCAAATAAGAAAACAAAGTATTACTGCCATCAGGTTGCTCTGTAACATCAGGAGCCAAGAGCATTATGTAATTGCTGTCAATAACCCAAAACTTTTTGTTTCTCCCATACAGATTCTGACTTGCTTGAGTCAGGTGCTGTTTACTAAGCCAGGCGGCTCTCTGCAGCACGCTTTCTCATGTGCTGTTCAGCACAAGGGGGTTGTTGGAGACACGTGTGTGCCTCAGGGCACCACTATTTCTGCAAGTGGAAACCAAATTCTACAAAGAAAAGCATCTCTTGCTGGGAAAGTTACAAATAAATAGACAATTACTTAACCTCCACAAGTCAGCTCCTGTGGTAAAGAAAGAATTACTTTTCTGTCTCAGGCTAGTTCACTTTAGAGACAAGCCTTTCGGACAGAGGATTTAATATTGAGAATCCTTCACAATCAGAAGAGCTGAATAGGAAAATTCCAGGGGACTTTGCCCCCAATTATAACCAAGTAACCCCATTTTTTAAGGCTCTCACAGATGGAGCTAAACGAAGAGCACAGCACTATGCTCTCTCTCACTATTTGTTTATAGCATTGGCAATTCCCATGATATCTCCAGTTTCAAATGCCGAAAACATTCTCTCTTTACACTGAAATTTTCCACTCTAGAGCTCAACCAAAAAGAGAACTAGTTTGGAAAGATTGAGCAAAGTCTATTCCCCCTGTCTGAAGTATTCAAAGCTGTGAAAAAAATACCCAACCCCCAAACTTTTTTAAAGCAGAAAAAAATAAGAGTCTTTTCTCGTGAAAAACACAGATTTTCTTTAATTAGCACAAATAACTAAATGGAAAAAAAAAGCCTGAATTTTCTCAAACCAAAACTTGCCAAGTGACTAGTCCTCATTGAGGCCTGGGGTGCTGGTCAGCTGGCTAAAACCCATCAAGAAACTGACTATTGGAGTTATAAAGAAATCTGTCAAGTTTAGAGTAAAGACACTATTTATTAAAGACACTATGAAATAAATAATACTCATGCAACTATATAGGTTCATTCTTGCTCTATTTCACTGAGTTCTGTAAGACACAATCCCGTAGCCAATAGTCAGGAAACCCATAGAGTTCAACAACAGGAGTTTTGCATTAGTAAGGACTACAGATTCAGGCTTAAATGACCACAGTTTTCACTGTGCGGCATGTAGTAAGACAACGTGATATCAATAGAGTTGTTATGCATTTAAACGAGTAATCAAAATGTCCAGCAATTAAAAGTTTATTTTGCTCTCTTTTTAGGAGTATTTTGCAACTCTAAAAAAAACCAAAGTAACCAAAAAAAAAAAAATCCAGATTTTTGATTCTGAAAATAAAGTCCCCTTAGTTTGAAACGTCTTTTCTTCCCCTGCCCTTGCAGAAAAAAATAAGGCAAGTAAATACAGAAAACTTCCGCTAAGGTCACAATTTTCATATGTATTGTGCTGTATTAATTCCACTGTCCTGGATTTTCTGAGGGGTGGCATAGACGCCACATGGCTCTCACTGCAGGCCTTCTGCAGAGACGTGGCTCACCAATTTCTGCTTCCACTGTACAGCATACAGGGACAGTGACGTGAGGGGTGAAAACAGCTTCACTGAACCATCAGGGAGCTGTAGAAAATAGACTGAATACAGTACATATCAATGGCCTGGCTTTTGGCCAGCGGCCACCCCCAAGGGTCAAAGGAAGGTCCAGTCTTTATTTATATCATATATGCTAACATCTTCCATGCAGCCACAAGACAGTCATATGAAGGGGTGGAAAGTGTAACAGCTCTGGCCAGATGAGACATTAAACTAAGCTCCCGCTGACCAGTAATGATCTGGACAGTCATTAGAGAAGCTGTAGATCTGAGGGCAGTTACTGGAAGAGTTAGCAATAACTTTTGCACTCTCCTCTCAGCGTCTGAGCTAGCGTCGGGCACAGAACAATTGCTTTGTTCCCCCCACCCATACAGTCACCACCCTTAGAAGCTCATTTGCTGATGCCCCAGACTTCCCGCCCCCCCCAAATAATTCCCCCACCCCAATATTTCAATTGACTGCAATAACCACTTTGTACACACAGGGCGGGGGGGGCACGATTACTTTTGATTTTAATTAATACTTTGTCCAACACGACATGTCCAGCCAGCACTTGGTGCACGTCCAACCAGCAGACAACCCACAAGAATGGCATCTGAGCCAACGAGAACCTCGGATAGACCTTTCACTTGCCCATCATGCTACAAACGCAGCTCCCTAACAGTGGAGCATGGCAGCAAAAATATTCATCTAATTTATGGGTAATCGGACCCCAGCCTCCCCCAGCATGGAGACAAGGTCCCCGAACCTTCCTGCACTAACCTTTACAAAAGCCGCCTTTAAGTTACAGTGACTCAATCCTTACTGGACAGCAGCAGGTGTAGCAGGGGCTCAGGGATCACTCTCGCTTGCAAGCAATCTCCGCCTTCAACCAGATCAGCACAGGGCTGCAAGGCAGGAGAAAGGGATGGAGATAGAAGACAGACACCATCAGCAAGCAGGGGTGGGAACATCAGTGTGAATTCAGTGGCATATTACTCTCTGACAGAGGGGCAAGAACCATATCTTTTTTACAGGTCTCTATTTATTCTTCCTTTGTTTTGGTAAGTCCCTAGCTCACATGGCTTAGACAGCCCCAACAGTACATGCCATACATACCAAAGGATCCATACAAAACAGCCACCAGTATTAACAACTTGTTTTTCTATTGCAACTTGCCCCTTACGGCTAGGATCTCAAAGTGCTCTGCAAACATCAGCGAACTGAAGCTTCACAGTCCTCACCCCTATGTGGTAGAGGAATGTTTTATTCCATTTAAAGATGGGGAAACTGAGGAAGGGAAATTAAAAATCTCAGTCTTCACAAACACCCACTAATTATGATGCCCTATTTTTGAGTGCCCAATTTAAGACATCCAAGGCCTGATTTACCAAGAGATGCAAAATCAAGAGGAAATTTGGAAGATTTAGCAGTGGCCAAAGTTGCACATAAGTAAAGTGATCATATGTCCCACGTCTAGGAGAAGCCTGGATTTTCAAATGATGTCCTGGTGTCCCAGGAATGTCTTTCAGGATAGCTGAAAGTCTCAGATTTTCATTTCGTCAATCAAAACTTTTTGTTTAAAGTAACTACCAAATGTTTGTTCCAGACACATTGCTATACCACATAGAATTAGCTCTGTGTTTAGCAAGGACAAACAGTCTAGTGAAATAAGCATGAGGGGTGATGGACAGTGTCAAGTGAGCAAAGACACTCCCACAGCTGTTCTTTTGCTCAGCGTGAACGTTAATGCCAACTTGTTCAGCATTTTATGATAAGCTCACTGAAAATACTAAGTTACTGGGAAAAAAATCCTCCACTCTGAGAAATATGCATGTGTCATCGTCGAGTCAGAAGCTGGCAGCAATGACACCCACACACATTATAGAAAAAAGTGTACTTTGTATTTTGAATGACTATTTTCTGACTCCAAAAATTTTTGCCACAAGAATTTCCCCACTTTTGATCTTGGAAACCTAATCATTTAAATCTAAGTCAATGGCAGAGTTGAGACTCGAGCTGAGGTCTCCTGACTCCCAGCTCCATCTCTAATACCTGGGCAATGCCCTGCTCAAAATGAATGCTTTTTTGGTATTTATAGCCCATAAGAATGTTCAGAATCCAATCAGCTCATTCCATAACCCTGACAGTCACACACCTTGTGATAATGGGCTTTCCTATGGGACAGAAGAGAACTTCATTTTTTTAAAGTTTCTAACTAAAAATAAATAAATAAAGGCTTTTGTGGGTGCTTAATAACTGTTAACTCAGCAACCTCCCCTGGTTTCTTTTCATGTCAGAGCAACTTTGTATTCTCAGCCCAACTGAGTTACAGCTTCTTATGTGCCCCTCACAGCTCTTTTAGTCTTCCTCAAATGACTTGATGAAGACCCAAGTCTGGACAGAAAGACAGGCAAGGCAGTGACCAAAAAACCAAACTGAAACAATCATATAGGAGTTTATGTTGGGCAACTGTACCTCCTTCCTCTCAGTCCAATTCCACTTTTCGAGTTGCACGCATTTGGGGAAATCGCAGGGGTCAGCAAACTTGCAGTACAATGGATGAGCCTGACCCTGGGAAAATCACCTTCAGGATCATGGTATCTCCCTTGCCAGGTAATAGGCAGGCAACATTACCAAGTAATTAAAGCGGGACACCTGAATTCAGGACTCTTGAGTTCTACTCCCAGCTCTACCACTGATTCACTATGTGACCTTGATCAAGTCACTTGACCTCTGCATGTGCCTGTTTGTCCACATTTGAAAGTGACTTGACATTTACGTTCCTTCATGACGGAGGACAGATCTCAAAGTAGCTTGGATTTTGGTTTAGACTGTTGTTGTTTTTTTTAAGCATTATAAAATTCAGTTTTTGTTGACCAATCTTTTTCTGAAGGACTTTATGGATGACTGAAAAACTAGGTAGGTTTGTAATACCAGATAACAAGGATGTGAATCCTAATGGATAGAGAAGGCAGGTGGATTTTACTTCTGTTGAGACGGCTTAACACACTTTGGTGTGTTTGTTTTCTTGAAACTTCTTTAACTAGAACACCAGACAAACAGTTGGAAGAAAAGCTCTCTCTGTTAAAGATTCAATGCCCACACCTATCAGTAGAGACCTGGCAACTCCCTGTCCCCATCCAAATGAGACCTTCAGCAAAACCAGAAAGACAAAACTGAACATGCTAAAAATTAATAAGCCAGCACTTTAAAAAAAATTGAAAAACAAATATAGAACACACACAGTTTATGCAGCAGAAAGCAGCAAAACAGGATAATTTTTTTTCCACCTGCTTGCCTTAAAAACAGGGATAATATAACTTGCACAGGAGTGTGTTGAGAGGCTTAGTTAATATTTATCAGGTGGCTAGGAAATCCTTAGCAGAGCAGCGCCATAGAAGGGCAAAGAATTGTTAGAATCTTTTATTATTAGCAATAGCCGCATGTCTCACATGGCAAACATATAGAGAAAGTCCTGCGCTATTTACAGCCCAATGACAGACCCAATCCTAGGGCATAGCTTAACTCTGTCCTGCAATCTGCACCTCTAGAATGACCGTCCCAAACGCCAAGGCTTTAAATAAAAGCTCAGCCCCAGGGAGCACACTTAATAAAGGTACAAACTCCCTTTGTGCCCATTCCAATTTGCTATTGGATCTTCTCCTGCATAGCTCTGCAGCTCCAGCAGCTTCTCCAGAGCTTTGACCAAGCAGAAAAAAATAGGAGATTGCTGGGAAACTCAAATCACGCCAGCAAAACGCGGACATCTGGCAGGGCTGGCGGAGAATGATGCAGGAAGGGTTAAAGTGTCATAAAGGGTCATAAACACAGGAAACACCCGCATACTACACAGAATCCTGTTAGCTGACTACAAAATGGCTCGTCCCTGCTAGCACTTGGCCACGTGCCTCTGATGGCCAAAGCATTCTCATCCGCTACAAAATACACAGGGAACAGAGAGACATTTGACTTTCCAGCTTTCATGAGCAAAAGACATGGAATAAACATTATCAATCTACTTGTACATTTTAACACCTAGTTCTAACGTCCTGGGAAGATCCCAGCCATGTCCCTGAGCAGGATTTTAAATTAACTAACAGAGAGCAGTCTGGATCCGGAGAATCCATGTCAGATCTTCTGAGCTCACTACAGGCTAGGCCAGGACTTTGGGAGTTTAATCTGTGCATCATGAATACCCACACAAACAATAAACTACCTAATCACTATCCTATCTCAATGCTTGAAAACTTGAGGAGCTTTTGGACATATAGGATGGAATATTAATTAATATATAATTTAGCAAGAGCAACACAGGACTGGGGTAGCAGAGGACAGCAGGTCACGAGTGAGGTGCACCAGCAAAGTTGCGTGAAGTGCCAGGTCCAGGACATAGCAGGGGCCTGCAGGTCAGGACCGAGGTGTAGCATCCTAGCAGTAGAGACATGAAGCTTTTATGGCGCCTGCTCACCACTCTGCTTTTCTTGCCATCACTGCTAGCAGCCTCTTGTTTTCAGGGGCATCCCGAAAGGTACCTGAAATGAGCCCACATAATTCATAGCTTCCCTCAGCAGCCTGGCCTATGCATGAGAAATCCAGTCATTGCCACAGATGTTTATAAGAATGATGCAAGCTTCTAGGTGAGCGGCATCCTGCAGGAACACGTCAGGCAGAATCTAGCTCTGGAGTAAGTGGACCCAACTCCACTGATGTCAATAGTTACACCAGAGCTGAATTTGGGCCATTTGCATTGCTACTCACACCCTCTGGAAATAGAAGAAAAATCTGCAGGAGCTGAAAAGAATCTGATTTCTGTAGATTTACAGAAAATTCTTTAGCCATCTCCCGCCCCCCAAAATCAGGTCTTTTCCGCATGACACGGGAGTATTTTGTTACTAGAGGGTATGCTGGCAGGAAGGCCACTGGGCACTATCTGATGGGAACATACTGCCACTCGGTGGCTGTATTTAGAAATGCAATGACTCCCAGATACCCTGGAAAAGGGCTAGACTGGCTTTGTCCATGCAACCTCCCTAGTCTAAAGTAAACCAAGAACTAAAGTTAGAGGAAAGGTAAATGGACCCTACAAAATTACATTTTATTTTTCGAGAGAGGAACCTTTACTCTGATTTTTTTTGAGACTGAAACAGCAATGTTGCTCCAAACCCAGAACAATGATGGGTTATGTGGGGTCTTTATTTGCTTTGCCTTGCCTTCCTCCAAGCACTCAAAAGGATTCTAATGAAAATTAGATTAAAAAACACCTCATTTCTGGGTTTCAAATTCACCAGCAAAGTTTCATCCAAAACCAAATGTTCAAAGTCAAATTATAAAGCTCTTGACAAAAAAAAAAAAAATCCTTTCCCACTTTTAAATAATAAAAGCGCCCCCAGACTGGTAAGTGAAAGCCCAGCTGCCATGAATGAGAGAATTTCTGCTCCCCCATAACACACTCGCCTGGTTCCTATTCCTCACAGGGTGCCTCTTCCCCAGGAATCTCCCACAGAGAGGGCGGGATGCCAGGCCACATTGGTTACTTTGATGATTGCAAGCCTGCATTGTGTAGGGCTTCTGTCTCCCTTACTGCAAAGAATTCAGAAGCCCTGAGAAAGAAAATATGCAGCAACCACATCCCAGCTTTCTTGGCTGCCTTTGTTTGTTTCCTTAAAGAGGGTCTGAATTGTGGGGAGAGGGAGGTTTTAAATAAGCGTGTTGTATAAATGACTGCACCATCTGTTTATGATCCCCAGACAGTAACACAATATGAAGGTTCCAGGCTTGAAAGGAACCAGTAACTACAATATAAGGGAAATTCAGCAGTTCCTGCTGAGAGCTGAACTTCAGTTTCTGCATGCCTCTTGCAGAAGTTGATGGCATCAACACAGTCCCCTGCTCAGCCTTAGGTGGGAGTGGTAGCATCAGTTACCACAGGAGAAACAGAATTTCAGACTCAGGACTGAGCAAATAAAGTGCTTTCCAGTTCACATGAAGGAGGGAGACAAAAAGCAGTAAGACAGTGAGGGTCTGAATGCCCTCCACTTTCCTACCTGCTGCTGCCCTCCCCTGGTCTCATCCCCGGTGGCAGCTGGCAGCAGAGTCATAAGCTCTCTAGGGCAGGGACTGACACTTATTATATGTTTGTACAGCACCTAGCACAATGGGGCACAACTACAATATAAATCATAAAAGGTCACACCTTCTGGCTGTTTAAGGGAGCTGAAAATATCGGTTAAAGCCATTTGCTTCCGAGAGGGAAATGTTTAACTAGAGACCAGCAGGAAGCAATGTGCACAGTGATGAGGGATATGTAATACATTAACGGGACATTTTTTGCTTTCACTCCACCCATGGTGCATGGTTAACTGCCTCTTTCACATTTTCTTCCCACTCACCCTTACCACACTCTCTGCTGTTTCCTCCCCCCATTTACACACTGTCAAACTGTAAGCCCTTTGAGATAGAGTCCTTATCGTCAGAGTGTCTGCAAAGGGCCTCACATGCCATTAAGGCCACAAACAATGGTGACCTGCATGTGAAAAAATGGTGAATCCAACCACAAGTTGGAGGCTCACATGCGAGTCTAATGCTGTTCCTTGGAGATGGTGCTTAATCCACAGCCAACACATTTCTTCAGCCTACGGATACCTTGGGCCATCAGCTGACACCAACCCTTTGCACCACATAGATGAAAGCTCAGCAGTTGTGCAAGTGCACAGAGCATTCAAGAGTGCTGAGAAATCCCCACATGTGGAGAAGTTGGCTCCTGTTCCTGAGACTGTGAAACACGTACGTTACAACAACAAGAAAATGCTTGTCCCGGGAGACCCAGCCTTCTCATTCCAGGCTCTCTGCTCAGAGGCATAACAGGGCTTCAAAGAGCCCACAAACACCTGCCACAGGACATGCTTCATGGGGCAGAGCAATAGGGGCTGGCTATCCTGCAGGTGAATCAGATCAAGAAGCTCCTGGCTTCTTATCAGCCTTTCCCAGCCATATCAGACACAGTAAATTACCCCCTCCAGTTAGCTCATCTAAACAAACTACCACAGTAATAAGCAACAAGAGCCAGGGAGCTTTACACACTGGGACTAGAACCTAGAGCTGCCAGCTTCTAGCCTCTTGCTCTATCCTGCAGACATAGGATGACCAGATGTCCCGATTTTATAGGGACAGTCGCACTATTTGGGGCTTTGTTTCACGTAGTCTCCTATTAACCCTCACCCTCTCTCCATTTTTCACACTTTCTATCTGGTCACCCTAAGTAGGCCTCACGTTGCAGCCCCTTGGTAACCACTTGTTCTGCCTGAGCTCAATCCAAATTATTGTATGGCATAAGTGGTGGCAGGTGTCAAACAGAACTCAGTTTGGTTTGTGGTATCCGTTTTCTTCAGGTTTCCCAGCCAATCCAACTCTGGCTTACACGGAGTCTACCGCATCTTTTGTAAATAGAAAAAATAGGGCCACTCTGATCACTAGGTGCTCAGATTCCACAGAGATGGGCACAGGAAAGGCAGAAAGTAGTAGAGACAGATAGTTCTCTAGAACACAGGAATACAGCGGATCATTCAACTCAAATGATCATTAACTTAGAGTAATAAACAGGGAAAAGTTTAGGCAAAGGGAACAATGGTCATTCTAAGACCCTTACCATTGACTGACTCAGCACTGAGTTTTAATATGCTATTACATACCCATGCTACAGCAGAACATGCCTCTTCCCCACAGCAACTCCCAAAGTGGAACAACTGTAAGCACAGGGTTAGAATAAAGGGGAGAATGGTAGTAGAGCAGCTGGCTCAGCAGTGAAAGAACAGGCCTAAAGTCAGCATCAAGCTCCGTTCCACAGGGTTTTAGTTATGATAAAACAAAAAGGTGGTGTTACATTCCCAGAAAACACCAGGCCGGGGTATAGCCCAACCATGTAACAGCTGGGCACGGGGCTCCCTTCCCATTATTTAGGAGTTGTTTTTTAATATTGTTTCCTGCAAATCCTCCAAGAGCCTGACTGGGCCTTCAGTCCCCAGATCTGCCTCATTATTCCACCTCTGTGAGGTCTAAGCAGGGAGTTAATTCTCTGCATGCTGTAGGGTCTCTGTATAGCAATACAAGAATAGTCAAGGGTATAAAGCAGGGATCGGCAATCTTTGGCATGCAGCCCGCCAGGGTAAGCACCCTGGTAGGCCGGGCCGGTTTGTTTACCTGCCGCGTCCGCATGTTTGGCCAATCGCGGCTCCCACTGGCTGCGGTTTGCTGCTCCAGCCAGTGGGGGCTGCGGGAAACAGTGCGAGCTGAGGGATGTGCTGGCCGCCGCTTCCTGCAGCCCCCATTGGCCTAGAGTGGCTAACCACAGCCAGTGGGAGCCGCGGTTGGCCGAACCTGCGGACACGGCAGGTAAACAAACCGGCCCGGCCCGCCAGGGTGCTTACCCTCTTGGGCCGCGTGCCAAAGTTTGTTGATCCCTGGTATAAAGTCTCAACTCCATATGCAGAGGTTGAGCTGTGCAGCTTCATAGGCCTGAAACTAAGAAACCCAGAATAGACAAAGATATTCAAAAGTGGCTAGTGATTTTGGGTGCCCCTCCTGAGACATGTTGGAGGGGCCTGAGTTTCAGAAAGTGCTGAACACTTGCTCTCTGAAAACCAGGCCCCCTTTCAGGCATCTCAAGGTGGGCACCCATGATGGAGGCACCCTAAATCACCAGTCACTTTTGAATGTCTTGGCCCTGTTTGAGAATATGCCCCAAATATGGCAACAAGTCAAGATGAACTCACCACACAGCAGGGCCATGCCTCCACTTCATTGGGGTCTGGGTGGTTACAAGAACATGTGCACTTTCCGTCTCCATTGCTCTCACAGGGCAGAATGCATTGGTCTCTCTTTAGTTCTGGTCTGTGGTGTTCAACCTGGCAGGCTGCATCATCTCTTCTCTCCCATTCACCTCCAGGTCTGCATTTCAGTTGAGCAGGGCCATTAAAGATGAATATGTTAGCATTGCTGGGAAGTCCATTCCCAATAATGATGCTCCCTCTGCACCAGACGCAATCCTCAGTGAAGATGATAGCGCTTGGACGATGCTTCAAGACTCTCATGGGTTTGATTTTTATTGTCCGTTCAAGGAAAAGTTCTTCTGAGCCAGGTGGACACTCATCTGCTATTAATGCATAGTCGAGCTCTTCTTCGGGATTAGACGCATTGCACCTCGTGCAGAAAATGCCATAGAGACCTTCTTCATCTCGAACTACAGGGTCAAAACTTGGGACCTTATCATTCTGGCCTGGGGTAAAAGGCAGCTTCATTCTGTGCTTAGCATTCTTCGGATCCATGGCCCATGAATGGAGATCACCACTTGATTAAAGGGGCACTAGCAAGATGAAAAACAGATATTTAGCAATCATTCTTCTCTGTGTTACTGAAAAACACCTGGCAATGCTTCTTTAGATCTGTTTGCTTTACTGTGCTGCTTGCTCCTTATTTCCACTTCACTCAGCTTGCACAGGGACACTACATTATCTAGGTACTGTGGAGTGCGGTCCACTCAACTGAGACTCAGAGTTCTATTCCTGGCTCCACCACTGAGCTGCTGAGGGACCTTAAGCAAGTCACTTCACTGCTCTGTGCCTCAGTTTCCCCCATCTGTAAAATAGGGACAATGGTACTAATGTCCTTTGCAAAGGGTCGTGAGCCCTACAGATGGAAAGTGCTATAGAGGTAGGTATTATATGCTCCCCTTATTGTACTAGCAGAGCACCTCACAACATATAATATATTTATTAAACACTCTGTGAGGAAGGGCAGTCCCATTATCCTCATTTTTCAACTGGGGAACAAAGGCACAGACAGGTTAAGGCCACTCAGGAACTCTGGAAAGGAACAGGAACTTGAACCCAAATTCAAGACTAGCACCTAATCACTGGACCTTCCTTCCTGTCGCCTGGCTGTTCAGTTCACTTTACCTTCTGGTTTTCTCAGTGCTCCTGGTGCTTGTACTGTAAACATTGTGGGGGGAGGTTTAAATCCAGAACAAGTCTCTTTTCACTTATATTTTTAAAAAAAGCATAAAAAATACATCATCAATATCAAAACAGCCAAACCCACAAAACCTAAAATGGTTGGTAAGAGTCACTTTTATGGAAGTTCTCACATCCTTATTGCTTTCAAACCTTGCAGAGACCCTTGCTTGGGCAATTAGGCCCCAATCCTATAAGTTAAGTGCTGAGGGGCTGTCCCTGGGGTCTGTGCAGAGCCCCACTGACTTCAGTAGAACTCCACACAGGCATAAGCGTTCACCTGCACAGATCCAGCTGCAAGTCTGCCGACATAAGCCCCAATTCCAGAAATACTTTTGCACATAAGTAACTTTACTCACAGGAGTAACCCTGGCTCTCTTTCTAGAATAGAAAATTAGTTACAAAGTAAGGACATGTGCCTGCAAATACACTTTGCCTCTTGAAAATCAAGCAACAGGTGCTTCAGAGTATTTAAAATATGAAAACAAAAACACAGCTCATAAGAAATCTTAAATAGAGAAACAAAGCAGCAACAACCTATTTCACCATTCCCTCCACTGCAAAGTACACAAGTCACCAACCAATCAAATTCAAGTTTATTGCTTCTTTTTTTAATTTAAGAATTCTGTGAATGGTGGGTTTTGGTTCTGTTGCAGTTTTAGATTTACTATGTAAAGCACAGGTGGCCTCGCTTTCCGAGATGGGGAGCTCTAGTGCTTTAAGAAAGGTGCGCCTGTATGTATTGAAACAAAAAATGAGTAGTAATAAATATGATTGTATAGCATCTCTCTACATTATTTCCTATCAATTTGAGATTGTCTCCTATAGATGAGATAAAGGTCATTTCTTTATGGTCACAATGCACAATTTCCCCTCTACTTGGGTTTAACATTGTACATGTCTTACTTACAATACAGAATTCCTCCCACCTCTTAGAGGAAGCCAGCATTTCAAAGCATGTTCTGTGCACTAGCAAGGTGAGGAAGCTCGGGGAGTAAAAGGGTGTTGGAGTGGTCCGGTTGAGGCATGTTCCACCTGGATGCTGTCGAAAGTTTTCTTTCATTCCATCAGACACACAGACAAATACACACACAACCCAAAATATGGTATCTCAGGTCTGTAACAGTCAAGTTAACCTAAAATAGGTACTAATTGCCTCCCTAGCTTGCAGTGTTAGCAGAGATACCTAGGGGTTTGAATGAGTCACAGAGACCAAACTCCATCTCCAGCGGGGTCCTGTGTCAAGTATGAAGCACCACGTGGAGGAAACTTGCACAGCTATTGCCCGTCTTGCATCTCTCTTGCAGACAGACGATTTCAATCTCCAGGGCTTTTATCCACAGAGAGCTCCCTTACCACCGCTCCAAAATACAATCCCACACAAACATCAGATTGAGCCAAAACAGAAGGCCTGGGAATTCCATGGGTGTGTAGCAGTGCCAGAAGTACCAACGATTTAACAACCTCCTACTATTTATTTTGCTGCATGACTCAAGAACTATCAAGTTATATTTATCTATCTATCTACTACTACACACGCTGTCTCAAAGCTCAGGGAAATTGGCTGAGTTTGTAATAATGAAACTATACTTTCCATATGGGTATATGCATTTTTAAAAAGATTTTTATTCTCTCCAGGATCTTGTCAGTTTTCCCTTTATTTCTAACCCTCGAATGCCCCATGTCATGTTCACACACACTCCGGCGAAGTAAGGTTGAACACAGCTCTCTCTAGACCCTGTCAGTGCTGCTGCTGGACTAGCCAGAGAGAATTGCTAGGGAGCATTGTCTGTTTTACCTCTGTGGAGTGAAATCATGCACTTACTAGCTCCCCACCACCTCATTCCTCCTCCTGTGCTTCAACTCTCTCAGACTGCTCCATGCTTTGCTCAGACACATGCTGCCTGATGACAGGACTGCCTGTGGCCCGTATTCTGCTGAATCCATCTGACCAGTTCCTACTCACCTTATCGGTCCAGTGGAACAACTCCACCCATAGCCATCCTCCAGCAGGATAATGCTTCCTAAAGTGAGCACCCCAGCTGAGAGAGACCAGGGACACAGCATTACACCCAGCAGGAGGGAGCAGAGCCTTTGTCCCAAGGAGAATACAGACAGCATAAGGATTTAGCAGTCCCAGGCTTGACTTCAACCTTCTGCTGTTGCTGCCATTTCCTCAGTCACCTATGAAGAAAGGCAAAGGTCGATGAGATTCTGCCGTTTTAATTCAGCTTTATCTGCAGACTTATCACAACCTCCTTCCTCCCAGAATTCCCCCAGATGGGGATTTTAAGTCTTCTGGGCAGGTGTTTTTTCATTATCAATTTTTGGCTCCCCTGCCAGGGACATACCAGTCCCTTGGTGAGAGACCCAGCCTGAAGAGAAGGGCTTCTGAGAAAAAGGGGAATCTGAAATCAGGCATTAACTGGAAAGAGGCTAGTGATTAACGCCAGAGCTGCATCCAGGAATTTCATCCTTTGAAGAAGAAAAGTTTCCTTTTAAACAACGCTCTCACTGCACTTCCCCAAAAAGAGCCCAGGGGATAACCCCAGTATCCAGGTTGCAACATTCCCTCTGACATTCATGGCTGCATGCAGCCTGCTGAGGGCAACATGATTCTCACCCTTGCCTGCCCGGTAACTGGGCTGCCACCCAGTTTGGCAGTGGAAACTGGGGCACCTGGAACACAGAAACGTAGGTAAGAGAGACGCTGCTGAACTAGAAACCTGGGTCTGCCTGCCAGGTCTGGAGAGTTCACAATTTCATGCCCAGGCCCCATCCCCTATAAGGGGCTCAGACAAGAAGCCTGGATTCCCCCAGGTCTGAGCTGGCTCTGAATTGCCCTCACTGTGCTTGGCGAGGAGAACCCCACTGCACCCTCCAGGAAAACGTGAACCCTTCAACCCCTTTCCTCAGCAGCCAAGGGGGGCATTATCTCAAGGGATGAGCTAGAGACTTCCAGCCTTTTCTTGTTCATCTACCCTCCCGCCCCCCCAACACCGATAAGTTCTCCAAGCAGATGCTAACAGCCAAAGCGCCCCAGGTGCTCCCCAAAATACAACGTGCAGCTGGTGGAGCTTCCCAGCGGCAGGCAGCTGGATTCTAGGGTGACCAGATGTCTCAATTTTATAGGGACAATCTTGATATTTGGGGCTTTGTCTTATATAGGCGCCTATTACCCCCCACTCCCTGTCCCGATTTTTCACACCTGCTGTCTGGTCACCCTAGCTGGATTCAGAGAGGAGCGCAAGCCCCTGGCCCTGGGGCCTCTCCCCTTCGGCTCAGAGTCCCCGGAGGAGCCAACCTTGCGCCTTTGCAAGAGCAACGGATATCGGCTGCCGCCCCCGGGTTTCTCCCGCCCCCTGCCCGGGACTCCCGCCCTGGACACTTACCACCAGCCCCCTGCGCTGCTGCCCGGAGCGGAGGCTGGAGCTGGCAGGTAGCCACTGGGGGATGCTCGGCCACGCGGCGCCTTCTCACACCCCCCGCCCCGGCCATTGGCCTCCGGCGCCTGGCTGCATCTGCGCCCCGCGCCGCTCCCAGGCAGGGGCTTCCCCCGCTCAGCTGCCAGCCGCTGGAGCAGCCTCGGACGGGCTGGGGTCCCCCCGCCCTGCCATGACATCACCTTTCCCGGCTGCCACACGCCTACCTGGGGAAAGCCGTACAGCGGGGGGAGGAGGGAGGCTTAACCCTTTCCTGCCCCGGCCGGGGAGGAGGGCTGCTGGGGCCGTCCAGGCGCAGGGCTGGCGGACTGTGGAGCTGGGCACGCAACGGCCCAGTGTTGCCACTGACTCGCTCGGGGACTTTGGGCAAGTGGCGCAACCGCCTTCAGCCTCAGCTTTCCCGTCTGTAAAAGGGGACTGCTGCTGCCATGCATCGCGCTGAAGGGACAGCCTCGGAGCAGGACTGGGCCTTGCAGCCCCCGGCTCTCCTGGAGGCGATCCACTTCCTAGTACAAAAAGCTCAGAGCGCTTCAACCGGGCAGCTCATAGCCCTCAGGGGTCTGGGTTAGCCCATGTTGGGCCAGGTGGATATGTTGGTCCTAAATCCCAGCCCCAGCTGCTGGAAGGGGTGGAATGTGGCTGTGGGGAAAATCTAGGTGTAGCTTTCCTCCTGGCAGTGCTACCTGGTGCCCAAACCATGCCTGATGCCTTCCCATCTTATCGCACGATGCCTCCAGGCACAAGGTGCAGAATTCTTACCAGGACAGCAAGTCTGCCAGGGGAAAAGCCCCATTGGGATTCACCTGGTGGACCTGCAGAACACTCCCAAGTCCTGCACCCCAGAGTGAGGGAACAGGATCCACGACTGCACTTAGATCTGGCTTCAGGGATTGACTTACCCATCTTCTGCTGCTTTGGAGAGCAAGAGACTACTTAGATCCAAAATGCAAACTGTTCTCTATAGCAGAGGACCGGGCTACCTTTAGCTCCAGGGCCAGATTCTCAGCTTTAAGCCACCTCTGCACCTCCTGTGTTCTGGGGTGGAGTCAGAGCCCAATGTAAATTAGAGCAGCCTCTGTACTGCTCTAATTCTCACTGAAACTGTCCACAGCCCCCAAGGGAGTATTCCAGGAGGAAACTCTACTGTTTTAGATCCCATTATGTTGTCAGAGCAGCATACATTACGCCTTAGGACAGCAGAACCTTAGGTCCCAAGGCTGAGGACCTGGGTTCTCCCACATGGCAATGCAAAGCACAACTGCTAGGGCACTTGGCTGACCCACAAGCTGCTAGTAGAAGAGTTTGTTTAAAAGGTGGAACACACATGCACACCCCACACCCTTCATGTTATCTCCCATTAGAATTGAGACAGAAAAGTCCAATTGGAGCATCCAGCCCTTGACAATGCAAAGCTGCCCTATGCAGTACATTCCTAAGGGTTGTGTCTGGTCCAAATATGAATAACTCCATCAATGAGAACTGTATTCCTTGGTTCTGGTCCAATTGACCTCATTGTGACCTACGTTTTCCTTTGCTCACTCTCATCACTTTCTTTCTACTAGTTGAAATCCACCTTAAAGGGATACAGTCAACTTAAAGTAGAGTCAGACTCTAAAAGGGATTAATTTTTGATCACTCTATCTTTGGTGCCTGATTTAGGGTGTTAATATTAATTTGGATAGTATGGGTTTTAGGCTCGCCAATTTGTTTGATCAGAAGATAAAAGTTCTTGTCCCGAATCAGGCTCCACAGAATTTACAAAGGACCCTCGGGGGTATGACAGGAAGCTTACACTGAGACAGATATAGCCTTTAAGACTTATTAAAATAAATGAAGTAGTAATTAAATGGTAAAATAATCAAAGATACAAGGTTACAATTGTATTACTTCTATTCAAAAGATACATACAGTATTATGGTATTATATACTATAAAGCTTTGGTTAATATACTTACACCCTTCCTTGATAACCTGGTGGTAAGAGACACAGGACCAGCCTCGCCTCTGGCGGTTCAAGTTCTTCAATTCTTGAGTGAGAGGTGCAAAGTTTAGAAGAAGCTAGAGCTATCGAAGCTAACTTAGTTTTGTTTATTAGGTTTTAATTTTAAGTTTGTTAGTTAAGTAAATTTTAAGAACAGAAGCTTAGGGAAACCAAGCTTAGCCTAGTCCCCTTGCAACTTAAAGTTTGAAAAGAAACGAGTACAGCCTACTAATAGTTAGTAGTCACGGTAGATAGGATAGAATAGAATAGACTACTCTAGTGAGGTGGGTCACCTCTTTTATAGGGCTCAAGCGCCGGAAGTCCTTCCTTCTATGCCCAAATTTCATTCCTCACCCACAAAAATGTGAGGGTATGCTTACTCCATAGGCTAGTATGTTTGTGCGTATTGATTACATGTAAATACACACCTATATTATTTATGTTCTTTAGTCATTTCAGTTCTTTCCTTGTGGTGTACCTGTTAAGGCGTGGGTACAAACTTGGAAACCCTCTATACCATTTTTCCATTATCTATCTGCCTAGGCAAAATGTCTTAGACATATGCGTGGATGCTGTCTAGATGAAAGGTCTTAATATAGATATGCTAACTTTGCCTTAGCTTAACATACAGGGTATGGCCTGTAGGTCCCTTGCATTACGGTCAAACTTACTTTAATATAAAGCTATAAACCTATTACAATAAACCAAATACTTAAACTATAATATATATATATATATATATATATATATGTATGTATGTGTGTGCGCGCGCGCATGCAAGCAAGCAGGTTAATCCTATAGGTTACACCTTTGAGCAGACGGGCAATTGGGGGTGGAGAGGGAGTGCTGAAAATATGTTCTGGTTTTTGGCCAGCTCTAGCTTGAAGTAGTTTCAGGTCTATCAATGCCCTTATGCCTCTCCCAACCTTTGCGGGTTTGACAGTCACATTTTCCTATTTTTTAAAATGCTTTTCCCCCTGTACTGCAGCAGTGGGAGAGACCCACACAAATAACTGGTAGTATGGGGCAAAGATGACAAGCTAACTCACTACAGATAGAAACTAGTGAAGCTGCCAATACCCAAACTGCTAACAAGTTCAAAAAGCAGAAAACTCAAAATGAGAGAATGATACTGTTCTGGGATCTTTCCATTCTGGTGATTCCAGGTGTCACTTGTAACAGCAGTAGGTGCAAACTGTTCAGAATTTTCAAGGTTACATTTTCACTTTCATTTTGTTTTCACTTGTGAATTTCTCAGAAATTTTCCTTTGGGGCTGAAACATCACATGCTTGGTAGCAGGCCAACGGTAAAGGGGTTAGAAAATATTTCAGGCAATTTTCAGTTTGGGGAATATCTTAGAAGAATTATTCAGATTTGTTTTGGGAAAACATACTATGTGGGGTGAGATTTTCAAAACTTTCTGCAGGATTTTAACCACACAACTCCTTCTAAAATGAATGAGTGTAGAGTGATAGATCTTCCACGCTGCTCTGAAAATTCCAACCATGGTGAATAACCACCAACGTCCTTAAAACTAGATCTAGAGCTGGGCAAATATTGTAAATACATTTCCAAGTATTAGGCCAGACTTTAAAAGAATTTGCTTTGACTGTAGTCACTTTCTGTGACTTTTCTAGCAAACTAGTTTACTGATTAAAAAAAAAAAATATTGAGAGAGGTAAATAGCAGGGTCCCCCAAGGATCTTAACTGGGACCAGTGCCGTTCAACATACTCAAATGGTTTGGGAAAAGGGCTAAGCAGTGAGGTGGCAAAATTTGCAGATGGTACAAAACTACGCAAAATAGTTAAGTCCAAAGCTGACTGCAAAGCATTCCAAAGGGATCTCACAAAACTGGGTGACTGGGCAGCAAAATGGCAGATGAAATTCAATATTGATAAAACCAAAGTAATTCACATTGGAAAACATATTCCCAACTGTACATACAAAATGATGGAGTCTAAATTAGCTGTTACCACTCAAGAAAGAGATCTTGGAATCATTGTGGATACTTCTCTGAAAACATCTGCTCAGTGTGCAGCGGCAGTCAAAAAAACTAACAGAATGTTAGGAACCATTAGTAAAGGAATAGATAAAACAGAAAATAACATAATGCTACTATATAAATCCATGGTAAACCCACACCTTGAATACTATGTGCAGTTCTGGCCACCTCATATCAGACAAGATATTAGAATGGGATAAAGTACAGAAAAGGACAACAAAAATTATTAGAGGTATGGAACAGCTGCCATACAAGGAGATTAAAAAGACTGGGATTGTTTAATTTAGAAAAGAGACAACTAAGGGTGGATATGATAGTTATAAAACCATGAATGGTCTAAAGAAAAAGTGTTATTTACCCCTTCACATAACACAAAAATCAGAGGTCACCCAATGAAGTTAATTGGCAACAGATTTAAAACAACAAAAGGAAGTACTTCTTCACATAATGCATAATGCCTGTGAAACTCATTGCCAGTGATGTTGTGAGGCCAAATAGTATAAACCGGAGTTCAAAAATAATTAAGTTTATGGAAGATAGGTCTCCCAATGGCTCTTAGCCAAGATGGTCAGGGACACAGCCCCAGGCTTTGGGTGTCCCTAAGCCTCTGACTGCCAGAAGCAGAGACTGGATGACGGGATGGGGTTACATGATAAGTTGCCCTGTTCTGTTCATTCCCTCTGAAGCATCTGGCACCAGCCACTGTCAGAAGACAGGATACTGGACTAGATGGACCATTGGTATGATCCAGTATGGCCATTCTTATGTTCTTAGGAAAATAGGTTCTGTATTCTATTCCTAATTCCTGGGGGCATCAAATTCCCCCATATTCTTTGTTAGATTTAGTGACAATTTATCTATTCCTCTGTGCTCAAGATACCCTCAATATAGTTTTCTCAGCTTAGAGACAAGGATTTTTCCCTCCACGCCTTCCCGTCCCTGTCCTCTCCGAAAACCACAAAAATATGGATTTCAAATACAGGCATTAGCAAAAAGCTTTTGACAGACTAATCTTGCTAACATTCCTTTTACTAATATGTAAAAAACCATAGCACCTTGCTACTAAATAGCAAACACTATAAGCGTGGTCCTATCTTTAAATCTGTTTAAGCAAAAGCTGACAGGTGGGCAGTTTACTACTAATTGCACAACTACTCTAATGTAATACTGATCAGAAGATGCTGTGAGCCTAAAAGTGTCTTATAATTACCGCATTTAGGTGATAATTTTAACTCAAGTATTTGCTCAATTTTTCACCAAACCAGAACTTGCCAAGAGTAAAATTACATTAGTAGTGAGCAATTACTGCAAAAATTGCAAAAGCAAGGCAAACTGTTGTGTTTAAGAACTTTAAAGGACTGAAGAGAAGACTGGAAGAAGTCTCTTCCATCTCTATGATTTTCTGCAAGCAATTTTATCTGAGGTTGTATCTCTCTTATGTTTATTTTTTTTTAAACCCTGTTTAATCATCCTCCAGTGACTTAGCATTTTGTTTAAAAATACCCTGTTCCTTTTAAAATAAAATCTCTCCACTCCCCCCTCAAAATACAATAAATGAAGTTACAGAAGAGGCAAAATTGATGGAATCCATACAATGAAACTCAAACTCATTCAAATGACAGAATCGAGCAAGCTGGTCATTGCAGAACTCTGAACTGCATTTCACAGCAGAGATTATGCTCACAAAATAGACTTGGAATGAAAGAACAGGCTGACACATGTTTCTTAAATCTTCCTTGGGGGTGTGTGAAGGGGGACTTTGAAGCACATATTCATTTCTGTTCTTTATTGAGGCAATTACATAGCAGTTTCTTTTCAAAGGTAATGCTGCCCTCCTGTGGCCATTTGGGCAAGAATATTTTTCAAATAAATCAGATTTGACATTAACAGCTTGGTACACACCATTTCAGGAGGGCAAGTAGCTAACCACTGCTTATTTAACACTGACAATCCACATATGGGCATGGCAGCAGAGCAAGTAGGAAGCACATCAAGAAGTAATATGTTTAGAGAGTGAAAAATGTGATTGTGTTGTTTCCTTAGTCCTAGATGCTCCAAGTGTGACTGGTACTTGGAAGAGCATTTGCACTTTGTAACCTGAGGACAAACAAGAGTATATAAGTACACCTTTACGTAGCTGGCTCAAAGCCAAGCCAGTCTGTAATAGCTGAAAGTCCTCATCCGATTGCTATTATTACCTGTTATTGTTACTTCCTCCTACTTCAGTACCGGATTCAAACACAGTAGTGATTAGACATATATGCATGTTTTTTGCATGTTGCATGACCCTTAGTATCAGTTAGCCCCTCATGAAGTAAGTAGTTCATTGGCTGCAGGAACACAGCTCTTAAAAAGGGAATTTAGTTCCATACACAATTTTATCTGCTTGGAAGGGATGTTACTATAGGGCTAATCAATGCAGTAAGCAGATTCAGCATGAAGAGTGGGTTACCTATGCCTTGTAACACAGCCTGGCTGTACAATCAGGCCATGAGAACTATCACTAATAGAAATGTGCATCTAAGAGATCATTAATCTTTTAAAACCAGATATGGATGAATTCATTTCCAAGTCTTTCATTGGAAATGTGGGTAACTCCAAATAGCAGCTCAGTTAGTAAGCTGTACTAAAAAGCAGGAGTTCTACACTACCAAACTGGTCATGTTATGATAAAAAGTTATACATGGAAAAGCTCCTTCGTTGACCAGGTCTTGAGAGACTACACATTAGTGTTAGCATGTTTTCAGTGAATCAGTGACAACAGCAAACCACTCCTGCTAGATAACAAATTAGGTTCTTTGCTTCTTGATGTTCATATTGGTGGGGACTATGACCAGCTGCATTCGGGGACACTGAAAGTTTAGTAACCCTTTCACCTGAAGAAGCGTATGTGGGTGGACAGGTGTGAGAGGGGCACAGCTTAAGCAGGAGCAGAACCAATATGGATTAGGCTCGGACAGAGTACAATTATTGAACAAACCCACAGAAGTGTTAACAACAGAGTGCCCTAATGGGAGCTGTATTCCTCCCCTAAGACAGAGGTTTTTAGTACAGTGAATAGGGTAAGTCCTACTAGGACTTTTTCTCTCCTGCTTTGCACCTTGGTGTGTACACATGTGAAAACTGGAAGCAAAATCCTACCATGTCAGAATTCACCACTTACTTATACCCATAGGAGCATTTTACAAGCACAAAACCCAAGCCAAAGGAAAAAGAAGAACTGCTTCTTTCCCCATCCTTCCTTAATTCAGACCATCTTCCCTGAAGACCACATAAAATTCATGGTCCTTTGGACAAAGGCTGAATAGGATTTCCTTTAGAGCCTTTCACAAGAATGCTCACGGCCCCATAGGTAGCTGTTGTGTTCCCAGGTCCTGGTAGCTCAGGTTGCATAATGCTTACAATAAAGCTTGTCCAAATTGGCATTTAAAAAAATATTAACATTATGGAGAACTGCCAGCTAACATCGATCCTAGAGTGCAGTCAATAGTACAGTGCATACACTACTTTCAAATCACACACGCTCTATGTCCCTTTCAGTATTTTAATTTATTACTTTAAAATTTAACAAATAATTTACATGTTCTCTTTTTCACAGGTCTGGTATGTATAAGGGAAGAAGATCAAACTTAATTCAGATTCAAAGGGGTTTTCAGAACATACAAGTGACAGTATCAAAGTTTGAGTGGGAAAGAATACCGGTTTATGCATCAGAAGAGCATCTGCTTTCACTACAGAAAAATTATACATTTCATTAAGGCAAAAAGTCTACTCTACTCCCTATGCCCTGACCTTCCCCTCTCCCCACCACCTGCTTTAAAATGGAAAGAGACACTTTTCCCCTTGGTAAGTAAGACAGTAAGTGACCATATGCATCCTCAAATCATAAACTTAAATAAATATTGTGCTTATATGGATTAACTGTACACATTTTTTGGAGGAATACAAAGATATAAGCCAGATGCAATGAGTATATGATTTACAATCAGATCAGCATGTTGAGAGTAGATTTAGAACCACTCATATGTTACCCCTGGACTTCATAAAATGCTGCAATTTTGAAGGAACAGTCAACTGGAATTAGTCAGTTTCAAAAGATAAATTAGAAGGAGGTGCAGGTGTTACACCTGCCCATGGTTGTGATTTTACAGTTACATTTTCCTATTTTTGAATCCTTTACCTCCACCCAAATGCTGTGGGAACAAATCAACTTAAACAGCAGTAAGCTAACTGTACACAAAATGCTGTCAAACTTTATTCAGCTACAGCCATCTTTGTACCTGCTGTTAATAACAGAAAAGGCTTCAGACAGAAGTGTGATTTTTTTCAGTTGCTGGTACCCCTTTAAGTGCATCCCCAAACCTCACAAAGGGAAGATTTGCTGCACACACAAAATTTCAATCATACCATGTTGTGAATAATACATGAAGAGTGCAAATCTTCTCTCTCCATCTGACAGATGAACATCTGTAGACTGGTTCTTTACCGGTCCACATATTAGCATGGAAACATTTTATCAATAGGTACTTCAGGTTACCCATAACTATTTTAGATGTATTTTAACTACAGCAAACACGAGCAATGTGTGCGTCTTGGATAAGTCACTCCAGAACACATACATTTCGGACATCACAATCAAACTCTAAGATGGAGAGTCCTCAGGCTATAGTAATATCTTTGCTCTATAGTCAGTCAACTTCCTGTTCACAAGCATCATAGAAAATTAGACTTAATTTTAGCTTCTAGCTTTTATGAACTGAAATAAAATTAACAGAAAGGAGCAACTGTGAAGCCATACAACTTGATGCCCATATTCAGGGCTGCTTGCCTTCTCAGCATGTTTTTTGCTAAGATAAGGCTTTGTTTACAAAAAGGGTTAGACTTTCAAAAATGCAAACATTTCCCTTTCTCCTTCAGCTAATAGACCAAGACAGATATGCACACAAGCTTCTTCAGAACAGATGATAATGCTGTATAGAGATTTATTTTTAAAGGGGTTTATTGCATTCTTGAAATAAATTCCCCTGTTGATACCAGTGTAAGTGCAGTTGGGTGGATTCACTAGGACAATGAACTATAGGAACTAGAAGCAGTGATGGTTTAAAAAATAAAAAAATAAAAATGTAGCTTTATTCAACTGAAAGCATGAAACTTCAGAATATATACAGTTCCTCACCTGCATCCTGTTGTACACTGCTAAAGACTTTAGGGAGTTATGCTTTCTAAGCATGTGTATCTACATTTGTAGACTTTATTGCTTTGAAAGGGGGCAGTTTCCACTCTTAAAGGCATTACTGCTACAAGCCAAAAGTTACACCTTCACTGTATAACCAGAACATTTTCCCCTACTTCTTTTCACATTAAAAACTCTGTAGACTAAAAACCCTATAATGGCTACTTTTAAATGATTAAATCAACAAAAATAACCCTCCTCTGCCATTCACAACCTAAAAGCAATATATTAATTCTCATAGAACAAGCCACCTTGAAACTCAGAAGTAAACAAAATAAAGCATGAATGGAGGGTTTTAAATCATGCTTCTCACATTTGTAGTTTAAATTAAAAACTCTTTGTTCCTGACAACTGTCTCCTCTCAAGGAGATATTGATAAATTCTAATGTTATTTATTTTAAAGAAATTTACATACCTGACAGTTTAAATCATAAGAGACACTGGGGGGGGGGGGGGGGGGGAATCAAATCTTTCAGAAAAGATTGACTTTCTGGAAAGTGTGCATATCTAGGTTTTGATTATGTAATTCTTACTCTTATGAACAATTCCCTTGATCTCGATGAGAGTACTCATTTGAGTAGGGAATGAAGAACTGGGCCCAAAGAGTCTAATTTTAATGGTCTAACAGATTTTCTATCTTTTTCACTTGCCTAAGATATTTGTTTTTAACATCTTATAAAGTGCACTTGATTTAACTGGACTGAAAAGTTGAACTGCACAGCTTTAAAAACAAATATACAAAGCCATTTCACATCCCATATCAGTAACAATTTGAGTATGAACTTAAAAATGCACCGTTGCATTTTACAATTAAGTATCTGAATACTTACACCTCCCACAGCAGCAAATATAGCATAAGAAAGGCAGTGAATGAAGCTGTCTGCTCCACAAACTCACTGATGTCAGCTATTGCAGACAGAAAGAAGCAAGAGCCTAAATTCAGGTCTTCACAGGGAGTAACTAAATCAGTTTTCTCCCCACCCTTCGTGCCTGCCAAACGTGAATTAATTTCTTACAATCTAGTCAGTCAGTGATTTGGGATCCTAAACGTGTATCTATGAGTGTTTAGAAAAAGATCTGCACTTCATATTTAAAAATAAAACTAAGTACATTTACATCTCAATAGGATCTGACTAGTCAATTTCAGGATTATTTTCAATCTACTAGTACATGAGAAAGCATGAAATTATGTTCCTCTTTAGAATTAACTATATATTTGAACTGCAACTTTTGCCCCCTTACCCCCAACCCCAAGTTTTGATGTTCTGCAGCTCTTCTTGTGTGTGGCTTACTATATAACACAAATAACCTCAAAGAGTACCTATACAGGATGTTATCTTTGTGTCAGAGAAGGACTGGCACATTTATGTATCTGTATCAGCTTCTGCAGAACAGGCATGTACACATAGCACATATTTGAAGGAAGAGACCATCCCCGTTTATAAATATTCAGTCTAAATCTACAGAAGTTTCATATTTCCCCCTACCAAAAGCAGGAGCCATATGTACAAATGCTAACATTTACGTGGAAGTGCCACCCCTCTAAACAACCAAATATAAGTCACTCTAAGCAATTAAGCGCCAGATCCCCATGCTAGTTCAGAACGGCCAACACCTTCACTTATGGACCATTTAATTCATTTCTCTGTCCTATATATTATAACATGTTTGAGTCCTTGTTTTGTATGCTAATGGGCAAACATCTCAAGTACCAAAAGTTCAGTTCACTCAGTAGGAATTCATTGCAGCGATGGTACACTGCTCTCCAGCTGCCAGATTCTCTGTTCAAAAGTTGCACAGTGATAACTGGGCAATCAGTGCCATCACCTTCAATGTATAGAATCTGAAGCCTTCCTCTGCACTTTGACATTCTGATCTTGGGTTACCAAAGGGGAATTTGTAAGTGTCCAGTGCAAACACCATCTCCTCATGAAATTGTGTGGATCAGTTAGTGTCACACTAGTATTTGAGACATTTAGCTTGTGAACTGTTCCCAACACACATGAAATGACTGAAGTGTGTAAGTGCACAAGAACAGTTTGCATCAGTGTGAACAGAAACAGCTCCCTTCAGACATGCTCTGATGAAGAAAAGCATGGAGCAAACATGCATATTTTTGCTGAGACCTGAAATTTGATCTGAAAAGGAAAAATTATTGCCCCTGCGATGCACCTTGTATAGATTTCACCTCTTTGCACATCTAGGAGAGAGACAGGATTTAGTTACCCTTCTTCCCTACCCAGTATGGGTCAGAAAATGTGTTCTATTAGTCATAGGACAATATTCAATTTTAAAGAGAACTCAAAGCATGAACTGGAATTCTGCTAAGTCAGATAGTTATTACCTAATCTTCAGTTATCAATCTTCTTGAAGTTCCAAGATAGGATTGTATCCTCTCCATTCTCACAAACTTCCTTTCCTCGTCTGCATTCCTCAGATGAATGAGTCTCTTCTCAGACTGGGCATTTTTTATTTATACTAAACAGCAGGATTAAATAAAATTCAGTAGCTGGATTTCTGTATCTTTCGAGCAACTGGCTCCTTGTATATCTCATTCTTAGAAATGATGAATGCTTCAGCTCTCTGGCTTTATCCCATAGCCTGCTTTTTTTTTTTTTTACAGTATGCAATATCTATAAATTGGAGATAAAGCCCACAAATTAACAGCAGCACTTATGGAAACTTCCAGTTCTGTGTTGTGCAGTCTCTGTTGATCCCTCATCACTGAGGTGTAAAGGTGAGAATCATCCAGCTGATAACAAAGTAGAAGAGGAAGATGGGATAAACAACAAGAGCTTTGCGATTTGGAGGCTGGCTGTCTGCCAGAAAGGCTGTGGATGCTGGTGACAAAGAGAGAACACACACTTGAAATGTGCACAAAGCTAAAAGATTTTCAAACTGAATCAGAAACCAGTAAATGCTTCTAAATTAGGGTCTCCTGTACATTTAAAGGTGACAGGAAAAGCTATAATAAAGGGAAGACTCCCACATTTTGTGCTAAAGACATTTCTCCCCCTCACTACTTGTATGTCTTCCTTTATCAGCTGGAAAGGAAACATTTGGAGGATGTTACATGCCAAGCGACATATTTTCAAAATAAGACTAGCAGAAATAGTGCAAAAATGTTTACATTACATAAGTGTTTTCCAGTGGTATTTAACATAGGCCAGGAAATAAAGTTCCCAGTACTCCTATGTTGGTGTAATATACTGTTTTTCTCTTCTTCAAAAGCAACATATTATAGCAACCCTTCCTCCGGGCAAGAAATGCTAACCGCAGAGCAAATGTGAGTCTGTCAACATGGCTATGACCAGGAGCATCAGCTGGGGCATGGGGAAGGGCTGAGAGTGCTGCTTCCACAAAACCTCACCAACTTGGGAGAACCCAAACCATGATCTCTTCTTGACCCATGTTACCAGCAGACTGCCTGGCAGACCCACCTTTCTTAACAGCAAAATCACTCAACTCTTTATTCTTTTGCATCCATGATACAGTTTTGTCGCTAAAACTTCCTTACCTAGGGTTGACCAGCCAAACATAGCCATCACTACAACAAGTCGCACAATGAAACTGACAGTCCCCGAGCTTGCTAGTAGTACCAGCCTGCACACGAGCATAGCCACTGTCAGAGGCAGGACACAGTAACCCAGGACACAAAGGCTCTGAAAAAAAGATCTAGAAGGGGGCAAAGGGAGATGGAGGAAGAAAGACACAAATTCCTTGTCTGAGTAACAAAAATGTTATTCCACACATTGGAGCATTTTCATTGCTGTTGTTCACATGTATACTCACATGGTTCCTCCAAGCAGTTTTGAGTTTAGTGTAATGACAACTGCTCCAAACCAGATGATAACAAAGACCTCAGCAAACTGGGGACCTCCATCTTCTTTACTGTCTGCTGACCCTCCCTGAAGCATCCTGAGGCAGAGAATAGAGCAAAATGCTAGATGAACACACGGCAGTAACTATATTTCATTTTTTATTTCTAACATCTGTATTAAGCCTAAGAGATGATGATTCTCAGGTAGGTTGGAGTCAAATTTCTCTTTGTTTATTATTTGAGTAGATAGCATGATCAGTTCTGTACAAAAGAGAAGAAGACAACTCCTGCCTCATGGAGTTTATAGTGCAAGTTAGACAGAAAAAAGGTACTTCAATAATACAACGATGGAGGCCATACAACAGTGGATGGTAAAAGGAAGGTCATATCTTAAAGTGGCATGGAGGGTTTGTTTATTTTTAAACAGATTTGGATGCACTGATTACTTTGAGAGATTATCAAGACATACATTAAGAAAGGTTTTGAATGAGACAGGACTGATGCACAAAGCTAAGGGAAGTCAGAAGGGCAGCATAGAAGAAGGTATGAAAGAGGTAGTAATGGACTTTGTCCCATAGATCAACAAGCACTTTTCAAAGGCAGGCTTTATTCCCATTTTACAAGTGACTTACCCAAGGAGAAACAATGAGTCAGTAGCGTTACAAGCAACAGAACTCAAGTCTCCTGATTTGGAGTCCTGAGCTCTATCCACTGAACCACAATATGAGGGACTAAAAGTGAGGCTTGGACAGATGAAACAAATGTGACCTAATTGAAAGGTATGCCATTTTAAAAAAAATCACTTCTCTAAAAGATTTTATCTACAACTGTTACATGTAATATCGAAAATTGCTACAACTGAAAGATGAGAAATTAGTTAATTTGCGCCGCCGTTTCTTTGTACAGTTGACAGTACTTTATGTCTAATCAATTTCTCCGTTTTGTTGATGTAGATCAGCGGTCGGCAACGTTCGGCACGCGGCTCGCCAGGATGAGCACCCTTGCGGGCCAGGCCAGTTTTATTTACCTGCTGACGCGGCAGGTTCAGCCGATCGCGGCCCCCACTGGCCGCGGTTCGTCGTCCCGGGCCAATGGGGGCTGTGGGAAGCAGCGCGGGTGAGGGATGTGCTGGCCGCGGCTTCCTGTCGCCCCCATTGGCCCGGGACAGCGAACCGCGGCCAGTGGGGACCGCGATCAGCCGAACCTGCCACGTCAGCAGGTAAATAAACTGGCCCGGCCCGCTAGGGTGCTTACCCTGGCGAGCCACGTGCCGAACGTTGCCGACCCCTGCCTTAGAGTATTGCTATATTAAACATGTATTCTGCAGTAGAACCCAGAAGGCCTAATACAGATTGGGGCCACATTGTGTTGTATGTCTAAGACAGACATAGTCCATGCCCTGAAAAAATTACAGCCAAGATGACAAGTTAGATGGATGGAGGAAGACAGTCAACTATATACAGTTTTTATGTACATGCACATTTATTTTACCATAGATAAAAAGTCAATTATCCCCGTGGTGGGTTTGTTTGTTTTTTCCAAAACACAACATTGGTCAGGTGAAAAGGGGAACAGTTGATAGCTATAGCTTCCAGACCATTAGTACAACTCATGGATGACTTAGTACTGCAGCTGTATATGTAAAAGGAAAAGTGATATAGTAACTAGGTTTTTTTAGAATAGTATCTTAACAGTTATGCCTTATGGACCATCAACTCATTGTTGCAAAAGTTGAGGATGGTGTTATTTTAACCAGTAGAATCAAAGCCTTGCTCTTGTTTTTTTCATAGCCCCATACAGATTCAAAACAGACTGCCTGTGGGATCTATAACTCAACCATGTTGTGCAAAGTGCAAATAGAAACTTATTCTAATATAAAGAAGAACAGGAGTACTTGTGGCACCTTAGAGACTAACAAATTTATTAGAGCATAAGCTTTCGTGGACTACAGCCCACTTCTTCGGATGCATATAGAATGGAACATATATTGAGGAGATATATATACACACATACAGAGAGCATAAACAGGTGGGAGTTGTCTTAC